>NW_022630164.1:682913-855386 GCF_010909765.2 Amblyraja radiata
ATAAGCAGGGGGGGTGTAAATAAATGGGGGGGTGTAGTGTAATTAAGCGGGGGGGGTGTAAATAAACGTGGGGGGAGTGTAAATAAGCAGGGAGGAGTGAGTGTAGATAAGCAGGGGGGGTGAGTGTAAATAAACCAGGGGGGCGGGTAGTGTAAATAACCTGTGGGGGGGGTGTGAATAACCCGAGGGGGGGGAGGGGTCATGGGGGTGACTTCACTCAAAGCGTGTGGAAGATTCTGTGTGTGAGATGGGCTGCGAGCCGAGCTATTGTGACATCATCAGTGCAAACTGGTCGTTTTAAATTCAAAGTCTTTTGACGTTTTTAAACTTTAATCAGTAATAAGTCGAGAAATAAAGCATAAAATGGTCAGTTTAGGTGCTCGGCCTCGATGGGAAAAATGTCAACCTGTATATGTAAAATGTTATTGTTACCACGTAGTGTTTTTGTGAAGACATATCCACACACACACACACACATATACACACGTACAAGATCAGAGTTTTAATATATGACTAGACTAAGTGGGACCCGTTGGGTCTCATATTCACTGGTCCCCCGAAGCAAAATTCCACCTCTCCACCAATTCCAATATTGGTGGCCAGTGGGGGGGGCTTTCTGGAGTGCTAGTATGGGTGTTGTTGGCTGCAGGGACTACTGGTCTCCAGAGGGCTAGTATGGACATTGTGGGCCAAATGGATTCTTGGGGTGGCAGCTCAGTCCCTCAAGCCTGATGTGCTGGCAGCTCACTCACGGCTGGTGGGCTGGCAGTTGCCTCACGGCTATTCCTTGAAATTCCATTTCAAACAGAGTGCAAGGCCACCAATTTCAAATGCATTTTCCTACCATTTCAAGCAGGGTGCAAGGCCACCAAATTCAAGTGCAGTTTAATACCTCTTCGAGCAGGGTGCACGGCCACAAAATTCAAGTGCAGTTTCATCCCACTTCAAGCAGGGTGCAAGGCCACCAAAACAGGTGCAGGAGTAGCCCATTCGGACCTTCGAGCCTGCACCGCCATTCAATATGATCATTACTGATCATCCAACTCAGTATCCTGTACCTGCCTTCTCTCCATACCCCCTGATCCCTTTAGCCACAAGGGCCACATCTAACTCCCTCTTACAATCTTCCTGCATCTAGCCTGTCCAACCCCTCAAGAATGTTATAAGTTTCTATAAGACCCCCCCTCAGTCTTCTAAATTCTAGCAAGTACAAGCTGAGTCTATTCAGTCTTTCTTCATATGAGAGTCCTGACATCCCAGGAATCAGTCTGGTGAACATTCTCTGTATTCCCTCTATGGCAAGAATGTCTTTCCTCAGATTAGGAGACCAAAACTGTATGTAATACTCCAGATGAGGTCTCACCAAGACCCTGTACAACTGCAGTAGAACCTCCCTGCTCCTATACTCAAATCCTTTTGCTATGAATGCTAACATACCATTCCCTTTCTTCACTGCCTGCTGCACCTGCATGCCTACTTTCAATGACTGGTGTACCATGACACCCAGGTCTCGTTGCATCTCCCCTTTTCCTCATCGGCCACCATTCAGATAAAAGTCTACTTTCCTGTTTTTGCCACCAAAGTGGATAACCTCACATTTATCCACAATATACTGCATCTGCCATGCATTTGCCCACTCACCCCGCCTATTCAAGTCACCTTGCAGCCTCCTAACATCCTCCTCACAGCTAATACTGCCCCCCAGCTTCGTGTCATCCGCAAACTTGGAGATGTTGCATTCAATTCCCTTGTCCAAATCATTAATATATATTAGAAACATAGAAACCTCCACTCCTAGACTCACCCACTGGAGGAAACATCCTCTCCACAATCACTCTATCCAAGCCTTTCACTATTCTGTATGTTTCAATGAGGTCCTTCTTCATTCTTCTTATGTCCAGCGAGTACAGGCCCAGTGCTGACAAATGCTTAACATAGGTTAACGTACTGATTACTGGGATCATTCTTGTAAACCTCCTCTGGACCCTCTCCTGAGCCACCACATCCTTCCTCAGATACGATGCCCAAAATTGTTCACAATATTACAAATATTACCAGCGCCTCAACATTACATTTGGTTTTTGTATACAAGCCCTATTGAAATATATAGAAACATAGAATCATAGAAAATAGGTGCAGGATTATGCCATTCGACCCTTCGAGCCTGCACCGCCATTCAATATGATCATGGCTGATCATCCAACTCAGTATCCTGTACCTGCCTTCTCTCCATACCCCCTGATCACTTTAGCCACAAGGGCCACATCTAACTCCCTCTTAAATATAGCCAATGAACTGGCCTCAATTACCTTCTGTGGCAGAGAATCCCAGAGATTCACCACTCTCTGTGTGAAAAATGTTTTCCTCATCTCGGTCCTAAAAGATTTCCCCCTTATCCTTAAACTGTGACCCCTTGTTCTGGACTTCCCCAACATCGGGAACAATCTTCCTGCGTCTAGCCTGTCCAACCCCTTAAGAATTTTGTAAGTTTCTATAAGATCCCCCCTCAATCTTCTAAATTCTAGCGAGTATTGTAAATAGCTGGTTTCCCAGCACTGAGCCTTGCGGTACCCTACTAGTCACTGCCTGCCATTGTGAAAAGGACCCATTTACTCCTACTCTTTGCTTCCTGTCTGCCAGCTAGTTCTCTATCCACATCAATACCGAACCCCCAATACCGTGTGCTTTAAGTTTGTATACTAATCTCTTAAGTGGGACTTTGTCGAAAGTCTTCTGACTAGCAGTTTTCCCACTACCGATGTTAGACTAACTGGTCTGTAATTCCCCGTTTTCTCTCTCCCTCCCTTTTTAAAAAGTGGGGTTACATTAGCTACCCTCCAATCATCAGGAACTACTCCAGAATCTAAAGAGTTTTGAAAAATTATCACTAATGCATCCACTATTTCTGCAGCTACTTCCTTAAGTACTCTGGGATGCAGCCTATCTGGCCATGGGGATTTATCGTCCTTTAATCCATTTAATTTACCTAACACCACATCCCGGCTAACCTGGATTTCACTCAGTTCCTCCACCCCCGGTCCCCTGCTATTTCCGGCAGATTATTTATGTCTTCATAGTGAAGACATTATGTCTTCATAGTGAAGACAGAACCAAAGTAGTTATTCAATTGGTCTGCCATGTCTTTGTTCCCCATGATCAATTCACCTGTTTCTGACTGCAAGGGACCTAACCTCTGGCTTCCTCCATCTTGCAGAGATTGAGTGAGGCACACCACTTCCTGGTTTTATAGTCCCTCCCCCTCCCTCCAGCAGGTAAAGCAGAGAGAAAGGCAAATTATTTTAAAATATTAATATCTCTCTGATTTTTCATCGATGGAAAAATCCTCTGGTCCAGGAAGGCGGAGGGGGGCTCTGAGCGAGGTGTCCAAAAATGACAGCCATAGGTGGCGGCTTTCTCTCAGAAATCACACCACAGCGAGCCAAAAGCGGTCAAGATCAGACTTTTATTAAATAGATATATCTATCTACATACCTATAAAACTCTCATCTTGTGTGTGTGTTATATTTGTATCTCCTTCAAAATCCGTACCGCTGAGATTTTTACATATTCTAACACAATTTTACCGACCTCTCTGTAATCAAGTTCACAAGATTTCATCCTCTATTTCATGTTATTCTCAATTAAAGCTTTAAAAATGCTAACGAACAAGATTTTTACTGTTAAAATCCTTCCTCCCACCTTCCAACACACTTCAATACAAAATTGCAAGACAGGAACACTGAACTTTTCACCTCAATGGAATATTTCAACAGGAGGGGGAGGGCCAAAATGGAACTGCTGCAGCAGGCAGGGGAAATGCAATTCGATTTTTTGCTGAGGGAGGCAGGGGAGTGCTGGAATCTTACATTCAGGTACGGGTTCAGTTGCATTGGGGGAAGGGTGAGTGGTGGAATATTGCGTTGGTGGAGCACACTGTTGGCGGAATGGGTCTGCACTTGGTCGAGTATATATTTATATATAAGCAAGCTGCTAGAGGAGGCTGGGGACTATCCCAACATTTAATAATCAGTTGGACAGGTACATGGATAGGACCATCTACACTAGTTCTACCTACCTGCATTTGATCCATATCCATCCCAAAATGTACTGTGTTACACCCACATAACCTTGTCTACCCGCATAAACATGTTCACACACACACTCACACCCGTGTTCCCCCTGATTGGTGGTGCAGCTAGAGAGTTGCTACCTCACAGCACCAGAGACCCGGGTTCAATCCTGACCTGGGGTGCTGTTTTTACAGAGTTTGCACGCTGTCTCCGTGACCCCAGTGGGCATTTTGCCGGGTGCTCCGGTCTCATCCCACACTCAGAAGATGTGCAGGTTTTGTTGGTTAAATGACTTTGATAAAGATTTTAACCCTGATGTGTGTAAGATAGTGCTAGTGTACGGGGAGATCGCTTGTCGGCGTGGTCTCAATGGGCTGAAGGACCCGTTTCCACGCTGTGTCTCTGTCTCATGTCCGCAGAGATACGATCGTCAATGCTACAGGAGGTGGAGGTGAAGCTAATTGACTGGCAACGTTGCTGGAAGTGGATGCCAGCAATCACCGGGTAAATGCTGTGCCGGCTTCAAGGAAGTAGGGGGTGATACCTGCCAGCTAACGCAGAGGGGAGAGGAGGTCTCGGGGTGGGTGGAGTGGTGTAAGTGAGAGCAGAGAGCCCCTTGTCAACCCTACACCAAATGACACCAAGGTGCGTTGTGTGTTTAGTTGAGTTAAGTCAATTTAAGTTTAGTTCAGTTCAGTTCAGTTTAGTTTAGTTCGACACGAAATGTCGCCCATTCCTTCTCTCTCGAGATGCTGCCTGTCCTGCTGGGTTACTTCAGCATACTCCAGTCTATCTTCAGTTTAGTTTAGTTTTGTATAGAATTCAGGTCAGTACAGTTTAATTTAGTTCAGTTCCGTTTAGTTCAGATCAGTAGAGTTTAGTTTAATTTAGTTTAGTTCAGGTTAGTTTAGTTTAGTTCAGTCTAGTTCATTTTAGTTTCATTCAGTTCAGTTTAGTTTAGTTTAGTTTAGAGATACAGCACGGAAAAAGACCCTTTGCCCCACCGAGTCTGCACCGACCAGCGATACCCGCACACCAGCACAATCCTACACACACTAGGGGACAATTTACAATTATATCAAGCCAATACTATTCTACGAAAACATTCTATCACCACATGGATACCAATGATTTCATTAGTCATAACATACAGTTCGCTTGTTAATCTTATTCAACAACAAATGGTTAATACAAATCAAACACAAAACAAGGGAATCTTGACATTATTCTATCTCATCTTTCAAGTGGTCCAAGTCACCATCCCCATCTCCGAGCCGATCATAAGCCTCCCATATACTACCACGTATCTACGTTGCTAGCGGTAGGGGGTGAGGGTGATCCACTGTAACTCCTCAGGAATAGGGTGGTAAAGAAAGCTTTTGGTATGCTAGCCTTTATAAATCAGAGCATTGAGTATAGAAGCTGGGATGTAATGTTAAAATTGTACAAGGCATTGGTGAGACCAAATCTGGAGTATGGTGTACAATTTTGGTCGCCCAATTATAGGAAGGATGTCAACAAAATAGAGAGAGTACAGAGGAGATTTACTAGGATGTTGCCTGGGTTTCAACAACTAAGTTACAGAGATAGGTCGAATAAGTTAGGTCTTTATTCTCTGGAGCGCAGAAGGTTAAGGGGGGACTTGATAGAGGTCTTTAAAATGATGAGAGGGATAGACAGAGTTGATGTGATCAAGCTTTTCCCTTTGAGAATAGGGAAGATTCAAACAAGAGGACATGACTTCAGAATTAAGGGACAGAAGTTTAGGGGTAACATGAGGGGGAACTTCTTTACTCAGAGAGTGGTAGCGGTGTGGAATGAATCTTCCAGTGGAAGTGGTGGCGGCAGGTTCGTTGGTATCATTTAAGAATAAATTGGATAGGCATATGGATGAGAAGGGAATGGAGGGTTATGGTATGAGTGCAGGCAGGTGGGACTAAGGGAAAAAAATTGTTCGGCGCGGACTTGTAGGGCCGAGATGGCCTGTTTCCGTGCGGTAATTGTTATATGGTTATATGGTTATATGGAATGTAAACAAACTTCGTTATCAGCTGAACTACTTCATATTTACATTAACATCCACCCTACAACATATTCCCAAACAGGAGGTAAGTACATCGAATCTACTTTGCTGTTTCCCACGGATTCTCTTCTACACCTGGTCAGGACAAAGATTTCCAATTCTCTTCTCCAATACATCCTTTTGTTACCTTGTACAATTCCAATCAAAATTAAATAAAAAAGGATATTAATTTTTCTTCCACAGAGTGTGTATGTAGATATTTGCTTGTGAGTGTGCGTGCATGTGTGTGTGTGCACGTGTGTGTATGTATATATGTGCGTGTGCGAGTGTGTGTGAGTACGTGTGTGTGCATGCGCGTGTGGAGTTTCCTCTGTGACCACGTGGGTTCTGTCCGGTTGCTCCAGTTTCCTCCCACATCCCAAAGACGTGCGGGTTTGCAGGTTAATGGGCCCTGTGTAAATTGCCCCATAGAGCGCAGGGAGTGGGTGAGAAAGTAGGATAACATAGAACCAGTTTGTACGGGTAGAAACATAGAAACAGATAATAGGTGCAGGAGTAGGCCATTCAGCCCTTCGAGCCAGCACCGCCATTCAATAAGATCATGCCTGATCATCTAAAATCATTACCTCGTTCCCACTTTTCCCCAATATCCCTTGATTATTTAAGCCCTAAGACCTAAATCTGACTCTCTCATCAAAAACACCCAGTGAATTGGCCTCCACTGCCTTCTGTGGCAGAGAATTCCACAATATCACGACTCTGGGTGAAAAGGTTTTCCTCATCTCAGTCCTAAATGGCCTACCCCAAATTCATAACTGCAACCGCTGGATCTGGACTCGTCAACATGGGGAACATTTTTCCTACATCTAGCCTGTCCAATCCATTAAGAATTTTAGGTGGTCGATTGTGATCGTTGATATCTCTAAACTAAACAAAACTGAATTATACTGAACTAAACTAGCGGTCTCCGGTGAGGAAAAGCCGATCTACGACTGACTCTGGACTCTGGTCCTGTCCACGGGGGGGAAATGGAGGAGGACTGGCCAAATTTTGTGCCTTCCACCACAGTGATGAATGCTGTGGTGGATGTTTGTGTTTCATTTTTATTGTGGCTGTGTGTTCTTTATTATTGTAATGCTGCTGACAACCTAAATTCCACTGACCCTGGTTGTGTGGCAATAAATTCTATCTATCTAAACTAAACTGAACTAAACGGAACTTAACTGAAGTGAACTAAACTAAACATAGAACAATACAGCACAGGTACAGATGCCTTGGCCCATAAAACCTGGGCTGAACATGACACCAAGTTTCAACGGGGAATCTGTAAAGTCTAAACTGTACTCACCTCCCCATTGTTACCCCTGCGCCCACCAAGGTAGAAACTCATATTCTCCGTAGATGGGCCAGGCTTGTCCTCCAATCTCATCCCCGACTGCCTCCCGTCTCTGCTGGCCGCGTTGAGTGCCAGGATCTTGCCTCCTCTCCTCCTTCATGAGGTTGGAGCGGAACCTGTTGTCCATCCAACAGTAGATGAAGGGGTTCCAACAGGTGCTGCTCACGGCCACCCAGTGGAAGGTAAAGTAGAGGGTGTTGTTGAATTGGACACGTTGGCCGGTGAGCAGGACGGTGTAGACGTTGAGGGGGAACCAACTGAGGGCAAAGGCCATGATGATGAAGATCATCTTGACGGTCCTCTTCTTCCCGCGGCGTTGAGTGGCGGCCTCGGCTGCTGTGACGGCACCAATGGTTTCCCTCACCAATAGCTTCTTGCTCACCGCGGAGGAGGCTACGGTGATCACCACCAACGGCAGGACGTAGAACAGCGTGAAGGTTGACTGGTCCATGCACCTCCTGAAGACTTCTGAAGGGTTTGGAAAAGCGGGGACACACTGACTCCTGATGATCTTCTCTCTGTAAGGAAGGGACAAGCGGAGAAAGCGGGTTAGAGGTTTCATGAGTTGAGGGTGTGCAGAACGGTGAGGTGGTGAATCTGTGGAATTCTTTGCCACAGAAGACTGTGGAAACCAATGGATATTTTTAAGACTGAGATAGTTATATTCTTGATTAGTACGGGTGTCAGGGGTTATGGGGAGAAGTCAGAAGAAAGGGGTTTAGAGGTAAAGATAGATCAGACATGATTGAATGGCGGAGTAGATTTGATGAATTCAAATTCCCACAACTGCATTTGTGGGATTTGAACTGACTTTATTGTGTGCAGTTCTGGTCCCCTTTTTGTAGAGGGCGGCACAGTGGCGCAGCGGTAGAGTTGATGCCTCACAGTGACAGAGACCCGAGTTCGATCCTGACTACGGGTGCTGTTTGTGCAGAGTTTGTACGATCTCCCCGTGACCACATGGATTTTCTCTTCTTTACTCAGAGAGTGGTGGCTGTGTGGAATGAGCTTCCTGGGAAGGTGGTGGAGGCAGGTTCGTTTTTATCATTTAAAAATAAATTGGATAGTTATATGGATGGGAAAGTAATGAAGGGTTATGGTCTGAGCGCAGGTATATGGGACTAGGGGAGAATACGTGTTCGGCACGGACTAGAAGGGTCGAGATGGCCTGTTACCGTGCTGTAATTGTTATATGGTTATATGGTTATATGGGTGCTGCGGTTTCCACCCACATTCCAAAGGCGGTAGAGGGGAGGACGGTGTGTCTGTAGCCTGTCTCCTTTATCATTGTTACTTTTTTGCATATCTTTCATTCATTTAGAAACATAGAAACATAGAAAATAGGTGCAGGAGTAGGCCATTCAGCCCTTCGAGCCTGCACCGCCATTCAATATGATCATGGGTGATTATCCAACTCAGTATCCTGGACCTGCTTTCTCTCCATACCCCCTGATCCCTTTAGGCACAAAGGCCACATCTAACTCTCTCTTAAATATAGCCAATGAACTGGCCTCAACTACCTTCTGTGGCAGAGAATTCCAGAGATTCACCACTCTCTATGTGAAAAATGTTTTCCTCATCTCGGTCCTAAAAGATTTCCCCCTTATCCTTAAACTGTGACCCCTTGTTCTGGACTTCCCCAACATCGGGAACAATCTTTCTGCATCTAGCCTGTCCAACCCCTTAAGAATTTTATAAGTTTCTATAAGATACCCCCTCAATCTTCTAAATTCTAGCGAGTAGAAACCGAGTCTATCCAGTCTTTCTTCATATGAAAGACCTGACATCCCAGGAATCAGTCTGGTGAACCTTCTCTGTACTCCCTCTATGGCAAGAATGTCCTTCCTCAGATTAGGAGACCAAAACTGTACGCAATACTCCAGGTGTGGTCTCACCTGGAGTATTGTATATATAGTTCATTGGCTATATTTAAGAGGGAGTTAGATGTGGCCCTTGTGGCTAAGGGGATCAGAGGGTATGGAGAGAAGGCAGGTACGGGATACTGAGATGGATGATCAGCCATGATCATATTGAATGGCGGTGCAGGCTCGAAGGGCCGAATGGCCTACTCCTGCACCTAATTTCTATGTTTCTATGTTTCACCAGGACCCTGTACAACTGCAGTAGAACCTCCCTGCACCGATACTCAATTTATTCTATATCTCCCTATATCACCATCTTTATCTCCCGTTTCCCTTTCCACTGGCTCCCACCAAGTACAGTGATCACCCCGTACACCTAGCAATGTCAAGTTCAAGTTCAAGTGAGTTTATTGTCATGTGTCCCTGATAGGACAATGAAATTCTTTCTTTGCTTCAGCACACAGAACATAGTAGGCATTTACTACAAAACAGATCAATGTGTCCATATACTATAATATAAATATATACACACATGACTAAATAAAATCATAAAGTGCAAATAACAGATAATTGGTTATAAATAATCAGAGTTTTGGCCGAGCCAGGTTCAATACCCTGATGACGGTGGGGAAGTAGCTATTCCTGAACCTGGTTGTTGCAGTCTTCAGGGTCTTGTACCTTCTACCTGAAGGTAGCAGGGAGATGAGTGTGTGGCCAGGATGATGTGGGTCTTTGATGATACTGACAGCCTTTTTGAGGCAGCGACTGCGATAAATCCCCTCGATGGAAGGAAGGTCAGAGCCGATGATGGACTGGGCAGTGTTTACTACTTTTTGTAGTCTTTTCCTTTCCAGGGTGCTCAAGTTGCCGAACCAAGCCACGATGCAACCGGTCAGCATGCTCTCTACTGTGCACCTGTAGATGTTAGAGAGAGTCCTCCTTGACAAACCGACTCTCCGTAGTCTTCTCAGGAAGTAGAGGCGCTGATGAGCTTTCTTGATAATTGCATTAATGTTCTCGGTCCAGGAAAGATCTTCAGAGATGTGCACGCCCAGGAATTTGAAGGTCTTGACACTTTCAACCATCGACCCGTTGATATAAACGGGGCTGTCGGTCCCCATCCTACACCTTCCAAAGTCCACAATCAGTTCCTTGGTTTTGCTGGTGTTGAGGGCGAGGTTATTGTGCTGGCACCATATGGACAGTTGCTCGATCTCTCTTCTATACTCTGACTCATCCCCATCAGTGATATGTCCCACAACAGTGGTGTCGTCAGCGAACTTGATGATGGAGTTCGCACTGAGACCGGCTACGCAGTCATCAGTATAGAGTGAGTACAGCAGGGGGCTTAGCGCGCAGCCTTGAGGTGCTCCCGTGCTGATTGTTATCGAGGCTGACACATTTCCACCAATACGAACAAACTGTGGTCTGTGAATGAGGAAGTCGAGGATCCAATTGCAGAGGGATGCGCAGAGACCCAGTTCTGCGAGTTTGGTCATACACACCAAGGACAAGTTACAATTACTGAAGCCAATTAACCTACAAACTTACACGTCTTTGGGATGCAGGAGGGAACCAGAGCACCTGGAGAAAGCCCATGCAGTCACAGGGAGTATGTACTCTCTCTGGGGTAGAAACAAAATGCTGGAGTAACTCAGCAGGTGAGGCAGTTTCCATGGAGAGAAGGAATTGGTGACGCTTCAGTCTGAAGAATGGTCTCAATCCGAAGCGTTGCAAATTCCTTCTCTCCATAGATGCTGCCTCACCCGCTGAGTTACTGCTGCATTTTGTGTCTATCCTCCATTTTACCAGCATCTGCTGTTCTTTCCTAAATATACAAACTCTGTACAGACAGCACCCATAGCCAACATCACACCCAGGCCTCAGGCGCTGCAAGGCAGCATTTCGGCAAAAGGATGGTAGGTGTATAGATTGAGCTGATTGAGGAGGTAGTTGAGATAGGTACTATCACAATGGTAATGAATGATTAGGACAGGTACATGGATAGGATAGGTGTAGAGTGATAAGGGCCAAACGCAGGCAGGTAGGTCTAGTTTAGATGGGACATGTTGGTCGGTGTGGGCAAGTTGGGCCAAAGGGCCTATTTCCACGCTGGATCACTGTAATTTGAGTTTAGCTTGATTTATAATTCATAATTATACCGTAACAAATTAACCTACTAACCGAGAGAAAACCCACGCAGGTCACGGGGAGAACATACAAACTCTGTACAGTCAGCACCTGTAGTGAGGATCAAACCCGAGTCTCTGGCGCTGTAAGGCAGCAACTCTACCGTTGTGCCACTGTGCCACTGCTAGTTCTTGAAAATAGGATTAATATGAATGGTTAGCATGAACCTGTTGGGCTGAATGGCCTGTATACATGCTATATGACTCCGTGACCTATGTTTTGGGCCCAGAAGCTAGAGTGCTGTAGACATCAACCCACTACTCCACAAGGCTGGGATGAGTGATAGGGGCAGTGGGATGGGGAAGGGAGGTATTTCAGTAACATTTACCTGTACACGTAGTGAAACAACGTCTGGTAAATAGCGTGAGGCAGAGAAACAAGACGCCAGTGCCCAGATGTTAACGATAGATAAAATACCTTTGGAGAGAGACATGCGAGGCTTTAAAGGATTTAGAATCGCCTGCAAGTAAACAACAAGAATTGGAAATGAAAATACAAAAAAAAAATGCAAATAATAGAAATCAGGTTTAGCATTTTTAGTCTTAGTTTTAGAGATACAGCGCGGAAACAGGCCCTTTGGCCCACTGAGTCTGTGCCGACCAGCAATCCCCGCACATTAACACTATCCTACACACACTAGAGACAATATCTCGGTGAAAACCCATGCAGTCACAGGGTGAATGTACAACGTTCGTACAGACAGCACCCGTAGTCAGGATGGAACTCGGGTCTCCGGCACTGAATGTGCCGTAAGGCAACAACTCTACTGCTGTGCCACCGTGTCACCCTTTTATCACAGAAGGTGTGGGTAAATAATAACAGAAAACACTCGGCAGGTCAGGCAGCGTCTGTGGAGAGATGCACTGTGCTGAGATGAAGCAGGACACTTCATCAGAAGCATTGAGTATGTGTATAGGTTTAAGGTGAGAGGGGAATAGGTTTAAGGTGAGGGGGGAAAGATTTAATAGGAACTTGAAGGGTAACCTTTTTTTACACTAACGGAAGTGGGTGTATGGAACGAGCTGCCTGAGGGAATAGTTGAGGAAGGATCTATTGGAAGGTTTAAGAAATATTTAGACAGCTACATGGATAGGACAGGTTTAGAGGGAAATGGGACAAACGCGGGCAGGTGGGACTAGTCTAGACATGTTGGTCGGTGTAAATTAGGCCGAAGGGCCTGCTTCCACATGACAGGTTGAAGGGTCTGCTTCCACGCTGTAGTTAATTTAGTGTGGTTTAGAGATACAGCACCAAAACGGGCTCTTCAGCCCATCGACTCCACGCCGACCAGCGATCACCCCATACACAAACACCATCCTACGCACTCGGGACAATTTATAATTTTTACTGAAGCCAATTAATCTATAAACTTGTACGTCTTTGCAGTGTGGGAGAAAACCGGAGCACCAGTGGGAAACCCCACATGGTCACGGGGAGAACGTACAAACTCCGTACAGACAGCACCCGTCGTCAGGATCAAATCCCGGGTCTCTGGCGCTGTGAGGCAGCAACTCTACCGCTGTGCCACCGTGCTGTATGACTCTACGTAGAATCAGATCGTGATGTTGCATCTTTATACAACTTTGGATAATCTGCTTATTGAGTATTGTGTGCAGTTCTGGTCACCCCATTACAGGGAGGATGTGGAGGCTTTGGTGAGGATGCAGAAGAGGTTTACCAGAATGTTACCTGGATGAAAATGCATCAGCTGGAAAGGGACGTTGGACAGACTTGCATTGTTTTCTCTGGAACAAGGGAGGCTGAGTGGAAATATATAAAACCATGAGAGGCATAGATTGGGTAGACTTTCTTCCAAATCTTTTTTCCAGGGTAGAAAATTGTCTATAATAATATAGAGGTTCACATATGGGGATGAGAATGGGGATGAGCGGGAAAGATAGATCATCCTTGATAGCATGGTGGAGTGGACTCGGTGAGCCGAATGGCCTACTTCTGCTCCTATGACATGAATGTATGAATGGGTGGAAGGGAGAAAAGAGGTGGAGAGAGTGGTGAGGACTGGAGAAGGAGGAACGGCAGAGAGGAGAGAGGAGCGGTGGAGATAGGGGAGGGATAGAGATGGGAAAGAGGGGAATCTGGTAGAAGGGGAGTGGAGAGCAGAAAGAGAAGGGAGGGAAGAATTTGTGTCATAAACTCCTGCGGTAAATGGGGAAAATGAATGAATGAATGAATGAATGAATGAGTGAATGAATGAATGAATGAATGAATGATGAATGAATGAATGAATGAATGAATGAATGAGTGAATGAATGAATGAATGAGTGAATGAATGAATGAGTGAATGAATGAATGAATGAATGAGTGAATGAATGAATGAATGAATGAATGAATGAATGAATGAATGAATGAGTGAGTGACTGAATGAATGAATGAATGAATGAATGAATGAATGAATGAATGAATGAGTGAATGAATGAATGAATGAATGAATGAATGAATGAATGAATGAATGAATGAATGAATGAATGAATGAATGAATGAATGAAAGAATGAATGATTGAATGAAGAAGCTGCCAGAGGTAACTGTAGGGATGGTTACAATTACAGTATTTAAAAGACATTTGACCAGGTTCATGGATAGGAGAAGCTTAGAAGGATTTGGGCCAAATGCGGGCAGATGGGACTAGCTGCTTTCGACATCTTGGTGGACATAGATATGGGACCGAAGGGTCTGTTTCCGTGCTGTTTGACACTTTGACTCTCCAATCTCCACCCCCAAATCTCACCTGACAAACACCATGGCCAAGAGTGCTGAACTCACTCAGGACTGCAATGGGACCTTTGGTATAGAGAGTAAGGTAACGTGCCTCAACGACAATCAACCAGTGGCACTAACATCCGTGGTGATGAAGTGCTTTGGGAGGTTGGTAATGGCGCATATCAACTCCCACCTCAACAAGAAACTTGACCCATTACAGTTTGTCTACCACCACAACAGGTCAACGGAGGATGCAATCTCACTGGTTCTCCACTCTGCACTTGACCATTTGGACAATAAAAACACAAATGTCAGGATGTTGTTGGTAGATTACAGTGCGGCGTTCAATACCATCATCCCCTCCAAGCTGGTTACGCGAGGAGGTGTGGTGATTAGGAGCTCCCGTCCGGACAAAAGAACTAGTGTGTTTTACATCTTTATGGAATTCGGAGGAGATACAGCGGTACCTTAAACATCTTGTTGTATCGCTGCAACGCTGCAGAGACTTGTTTTAAAGTCTTTCTGCTTGTTTTGGGACTGCGAGCAGTCTTATCAACTGACTGCGTAGCTCCCACTACGGTGGCTGGCAACCTGCCAGGAAACTGTTTTGTGTCCAAAAGAGGGGAGAAAATTCTTTCTGGACTTGTACAACTGCGTCCAGAACAACCCCCTTACTGACTCGTTGACCGGTCTGGTTTTCGTGGGGTGTGGGAGGTTTTCTGCACCTCCACCATCTCGACCTTCTTTTGCGGCCTTGGAGTGTGGAGCTGACGACGAAGCCTCCTTTCTCTCGGCAAGACCGAGAGAGATAAGAGGCTTCCAACAACAAGACTGCAGGCAAGTCCCCTTTTGTTGCTGTAGGAGCGGCGAAGAACAGCTGGGATTGCCTGCGAAGGTCAGCAGCTCGCCAGGGAACGCAGGAGAGCCGAGAGTTTTCCAGCGAAGAGGTGGTGACGCAGCAGTTTTCCGGGGGAGCCGCCATTATCAGCGTTTGAGGCGACACCAATTTGTCTCCCTCTCTCGAACTTCCATTCGTTTGTTTTTTTTGTCTTTGGACTTGGCCTCGTGCCATTTGGACTGTGTGGCGTTTTCAGTGGTATGTTTTAAAATTGTAGCACCTGATACTATGCTGGATCAGTGTTCTGGGGGAGCGGAGCCCTCCAGGAGCTATGCAAAGGCGGCTGCTTCAGCTGCTTCGGCTACTGCTCTGGGGGCCCGGTTCCCCATGAAGAACCTGCCGTTTGAGCATGGGATAAGGCGCTACTTGCCCCCCCAGATCAACCTGGAGGACTGCTCGGCTGCCGTTGCCGTGGCGGCCAAGCCCGCAGGTGTCCTGTATGTGGGCAAAATGTTTGGGAAGGCCGTGCTCTTCCTTGAGTCTGTTGAGGGGGTGAATGCGGCCATGAGTAAAGGGGTCACAGTGGGGGGAATGTTTTTGCAGGTTGAGCCCTTGGTGACCACTGCGCAGCGGGTGGTCCTGTCCAATGTCCCACCCTGCATCACAAACGAGGCCCTCCTTCCCCACCTTCACACCCTGGGGAAGGTACTCACGGACATCACCCCGATATCCCAGGGGTTCCGCAGGAAGGAGCTGCGGCACGTTCTTTCTCTCCGGCGCCAGCTGTCAATAATGCTGGACCAGGAGGAGGTAGTTGACGGGCGCTTCTGTGTCCAGCAGGATGGGCGTGACTTTACCATCTTCTGGACATCGGAGCGCCCAAGGTGCCATGCCTGTAAGGAAGTGGGGCATATTCGGAGGAATTGCCCCAAATCCCGGGCGGGGGCCTCCGCCTCCAGTGCCACTAACCCCCCTCTCCCCCCTGCTCCCACCCCCCATGTAGTTGAGGCAGCGAACCCTGGGGTTGCGCAGAGCGTGGGTGGGGGTGGGGAGGGTCAAAAGAAGGGGGGCAAGGTGGCAAAGAAAGTGAAGCACCTGGGGAACAAAAACCCCAAGGACAAGAGCAATCTACCCATCCCGTCACCTCCCATTAGGGAGTCCGCAAGCCCCATAATCCAACCGGGGGCAGTGGGGATCGGGCGGGAGGAGGGGGAGCCACAGGAAAAGGCTGTTAAGGCGACACCAGAGCCTGTGAGCTCATCCCCTGTGAAGAAAAGGAGGAGGCATCTCTCTGGGGAGGAGCAGAAGGGGGACGAACGGGAATCCTCCAGGGGGGAGGGGAGTACTGTGGTGGAGGAAGCCTCCCACCCTCTGGTTCAGGCCCCGGTCCCATGTTCTGGAGGGGATTCTGGGGAGGGTGGTGACGGGGACCACTCCGGTGCTATGGAGCAGGGGGAGATTCCTGTTGGGGAGGGACTCCCGCATCAGGCACCTGAGGAAGCCCAGGAGCAACCCACCCAGGACGAGGCGCAGAGCACACCTCTGGAGTTAGAGACTGTAGATGGAGAGGGGGGTGGGGAACCCAGCCCTTCTCTGCCTCAGGACCTGGCTCCAGAGGGACTCCCTGAGTCTGATGCACCAGAGTCCTCTCTGGGCCCAACTGGGGGAGGGATAGTCACCCCCACTGCCGATGGTCTTGAATCCCCGGGTACATCTGGGGAAGGCCCCTCTTCCACTGATCCCAGTGTTGGGGCTGAGGTGGAGGAGAGACCAGCGGGTGGGGCAGAGGCAACCACTGCACAGGGTGAGGCGGGTGTTTTAAGCACAGAAGGTGTGTCCGGAGTTGGGGATGGTGACTCCATCTGCAGTGAGCAGGTGGAAGGGGACTCCTCGGGCAATGAGTCAATGGATGTACTCGCTCCCCCTGACGCCACTCCACTCATTTCAGTGGAGGAGATCCGCGAGTTCATCACGGCCACCGAAGGAGCCCAACATCGGCCCAGACTGGCCTCCCTTCGGTGGCCGAACATAAAAGGGCTCACTAGCTCGCTAAAACTCATCCTCAAAAAGAGGGTGAGGGGCAAGGGGTCAAAGGGGGTGAAGGGGAACGACCGGCGTCAGCTCAGGTCCTTTTTGGATGACCTGGAGAAGGACGCCAAGGCCGAGAGCAGCGTCGTTCCTGCTGAGGGTAGAGGGAGCCGTAGAGCGTCCCTTGTAGCCAAGATCCGGAAGGTAAAACCTACCGCCAATCCACGTAGGGTCCGGAGGGGGAGGAGCAGCTCTGCTGTCAGCGACCGGGGGACTGGTGAGGGGATCTAGTGTACTCCTGACATGGCGATCACCATAGCCAGTTACAACATAAATGGCAGCAGGAGGCCTCTCCGCAGGTTTAACCATCTCTCAACCCTGAGGGATGGGAAATATGCGGTGAGCTTCCTGCAGGAAACCCACACCACCCCAGGAGACAAGTCCACTTGGCTCCTGGAGTGGGGGTGGCGAGGTCTTCATGAGCCACCTCAGCTCCATTTCCAGTGGGGTGGCCATTTTGTTGGCCCCGAATTTCCGGCCTGAGATCCTAAAGGTCCAGGAACTGGTGCCAGGCCGCTTGCTTCACTTGGCCGTGCGCCTGGATGGCGTGCCGTTGCATTTTGTCAACGTGTATGCCCCCAAGCTTGCCGTGTTGCAGACGCGCCTGTTCCGGTAGGTGTCTGCGCTGCTGAGCTCCATCGACCCTGGTGACTGCGTGATCCTCGGGGGGGATTTCAACTGTACCCTCGAGGAAGGAGACCGTTCCGGTCTCCAGCGTGGTCAGGAGTCGGTGAAGAAGTTGAAGGAGCTCGTGGGCTCCTTTGACTTGGTAGACACTTGGAGGAACCTCCACCCCGACTCTAGGGCCTTCTCCAGGAGGTCAGAGGGGGGTAGGTCTCGCATCGACCCCCTGTACATTTCTAGGGCGTACGTCTCCGGCGTCGCGGCGGCCTCCATGCTGCCGGTGCCGTGCTCGGACCACCACCTGGTGTGGGCGGAGTTTAACCCGCTGCGCACGAGGGGAGGGTCCGCGTACTGGCAGTTTAACAACCGGCTGCTGGAGGATCGCCGCTTCCGGGACTCGTTTGCGAGGTTCTGGAATACCTGGAAGAGGAAGCGGGGAGGATTTCACTCCCTGCGGCTATGGTGGGATGTGGGCAAGGCCCACATCCGGAGTTTCTGTCAGGAGTACACTAGAGGGTCGACCAAGAGACGCGATTCCAAGATCAGACAGCTCGGGAGCGAGCTGCTCGATTTGGATTCGCGTCTAAGTCCGACCGTCGGGGACACGATCCTCTGGTGGGAATACCAGGAGAAGAAGGACGCGCTGAAGGAGCTACAGTTGGAGCAATCTCGAGGCGCGTACGTGAGGTCGCGGATCCAATTGCTCCACGATTTGGACCGCGGTTCACCCTTCTTCTACTCGCTGGAGAAGTGGCGGGGAGTCCGTCAGCAGTTAGTGGAGCTGCTCGCTGATGATGACTCCTCCGTCACTGAACCAGAGGACATTAACGCAGCAGTTCGTTCCTTTTATGGGACCTTGTTCTCACCAGATAGCTCTGGCGGG
The DNA here is from genome assembly GCF_010909765.2 of Amblyraja radiata. Taxonomy (NCBI): domain Eukaryota; kingdom Metazoa; phylum Chordata; class Chondrichthyes; order Rajiformes; family Rajidae; genus Amblyraja; species Amblyraja radiata. The sequence continues at coordinate 701,607 of NW_022630164.1, forward strand.
GACGAGTGCAGTGATCTGTGGGAAGGTCTAGCCACGGTCGACCCGGAGGGTGCCGAGCGTCTGGATGCCCCCCTGACACTGGATGAACTGACCGCGGCCCTCCATCAGATCCGAAGGGGCAAATCCCCTGGCCTAGACGGACTGACAGCAGAGTTCCTCCGCACTTTCTGGGGGATCCTTGGGGAGGACTACACCATGGTATTGAGGGAGAGCCTGGCGACCGGAGAGATGCCCCTGTCTTGGCGAAGGGCTGTCGTGGTCCTTCTGCCCAAGAAGGGCGATCTCCGCCGTCTAAAAAACTGGCGCCCAGTCTCCCTCCTCTGTACCGACTACAAGGTCTTTGCCAAGGCAATGGCAAACCGTCTGGGCCCAGTGCTGGCTCAAGTGATCCACCCTGACCAGTCTTACACGGTCCCAGGCCGGTCCATCCAGGACAATATCCATCTGGTCCGGGACCTGGTTTACCTGGCTCAGGAGACCGGTGTACCCACTGCCTTTCTCTCCCTCGACCAGGAGAAGGCTTTTGACAGGGTGGATCACGAGTATCTGTTGAGGACTCTGCGGGCGTTTGGGTTCGGACCGCACTTTGTGTCCCGGATCCGACTTTTATACGCCACCGCAGAGTGCCTCGTGAAAGTCAATGGATCCTTGACGGCCCCCATTCCCTTCCACAGAGGAGTACGTCAGGGATGCCCCATGTCTGGCCAACTGTACGCCATCTGCGTGGAGCCATTCCTTAGTCTGCTTCGGAGGAAGTTGACGGGCATGGTTCTACGCGAGCCGGTCATGGAGGTGGTCCTCTCGGTCTACGCCGATGACGTGCTCCTCATGGTCACCGACCCCGTCGACCTGCAGAGGATGCATGAGTGCCAACGAGTCTTCTCGGCAGCCTCCTCTGCCAGGATCAACTGGGGGAAATGTTCTGGACTCTTGGTGGGTCGCTGGCAGGTGGACTCCCTCCCGGAGGAGATGAGGTCTTTCACGTGGAGTACCACACACCTCCTCTACCTGGGAGTCTACCTGAGTCCCGGTGCGGAGACCTGGCTGGTGAACTGGCAGGAGCTGGAGGTGAAAGTCGTCACCCGGCTGGGGCGCTGGGCGGGTCTCCTCAGAGTGCTTTCGTACCGGGGCAGGGTGTTGGTCATTAACCAACTCGTGGCCTCCATGCTCTGGTACAGATTGACCACATTGGCCCCATCAGCCACCTTTGCTGGGATCATCCAGAAGAAGGTGGTGGACTTCTTCTGGGGCAACGGAAAGCACTGGGTCTCTGCAGCGGTCCTGAGTCTCCCGATCGAGGAGGGCGGTCAGTCGCTGGTGTGGATTCGCACCATGGTGGCGGCTCTCCGCCTCAAGACCCTGCAGAGATACCTGTACTCAGGGCATCCTCCCAGGTGGCACGTGATGGCAACGCACTTTTTCCAACGGAGCCGCTGCCTTCAAGGAGGTACGCGGATCCCGATGGTGGGGGTCAGCCGTGCGGTCCTGATGGGGATGCCTGGCTTCTACAGGGACTTGTTGAGAGTCTGGAACCTGGTTGCCGTTGACCAGGCCCCACCTCCACCGGCGGAGGGTGACGGCCCGGGCTTGAGAGCAGCCGGTCCCTGTCCCGCCCCATCGGGTGACCGGGGGGCTCAAACGTGTGGAGTACTGGTGGTTGAGCAAGACCCCGCTCAGCCGGAAGTACTCATCGGACCAAGGCGCCGTAATCCATCCCGGGAGCCGGTCCCACACAATTTGAGCCGCCTTTCCTCGACACCCTTCGTCTCCCTCCGAGAGGCAGGGAGGCGTGTCCTGTACAGGCTCCTCCTCCACACCCTGCACTTCCTCGCCCTGGTCCACCGTCCGGACACCAAGTGGCGGTCGGTGTTGCCTTCCGAACGCGAGGGGGGCCCCCGGTGGGGGTCCCTCTACACAGGGATTCTCCCCCTCTACATTGGGGACCTGGGGTGGAGGGTACTGCATCGAGGTGTACCTTGCAACCTGTTTCTCTCGCGGTTCACAGACTCGCCAGCCGCCTGACACTTTTGCGGGCTGGAAGAGTCTGTGTACATCGTGTACATGGAGTGCGTGAGGCTGCAGCCACTGTTTGAATATCTAAAGGGGCTGCTCCTTGCCTTCTGGCTGCATTTCTCACCCACCATCCTCATCTTTGGACACCCTGTGCGTAGGGGAGAGGGTAGGGCTGAAGATGACCTGGTTGGGTTGCTCCTGGGCCTGGCCAAGCTGGCCATCCGCGAGTCACGGCGCCAGACGGCGGAGGGCTCTACCCGAGCCAGCTGCCTGCCCCTTTTCCGGGGATACGTCAGTGCCCGGGTGCGGATGGAAAGGGAATACGCCCTGTCTACGGGCACCCTGAGGGAGTTCCGGGACCGCTGGGCACCGAGGGGGGTTGAATGTATCCTTGACAAGGATTGCAATATAATTGTTTAGCTCGTCTTGTATTATGGTGGTGTTTTGTTTTATTGTATTGTCAATACTATTTTAATATGTGAATAAATATTTTTGATTAAGAAAAAAAAAAAAAAAAAAAAAAAAAAAGCTTGTTATGCATTGGTCCCTCTATGCAGGGATTCTCCCCCTCTACATTACGGACCTGGGGTGGAGGGTATTGCACCGAGGTGTTCCCTGCAACCTGTTTCTCCCGTGGTACACAGACTCGCCGGCCGCCTGCTACTTTTGCGGGCTGGAAGAGTCTGTGTACCATATGTACATGGAGTGTGTGAGGCTGCAGCCACTGTTTGAATACCTAAAGGGGCTGCTCCTTGCCTTCTGGCTGCATTTTTCACCCACCATCCTCATCTTTGGACACCCTGTGCGTAGGGAGAGGGTAGGGCTGAAGATGTCCTGGTTGGGTTGGTCCTGGTCCTGGCCAAGCTGGCCATCCACGAGTCAAGGCGCCAGGCGGTGGAAGGCTTTACAAATGCGCTGCTATCACATCTTTAAGAATCGACTCAAGCAGCTTCCCCACAACCGATGTAAGGCTAACTGTTCTATAATTCCCCGCTTTCTCTCTCCCTCCATGAGTACTCTGGGATGCAAACCATCAGGCCCAGGGGTTTTATCTGACTTCAATCCCAACAGTTTACCTAACACCATTTCCTGACTAACGTGGATTCCCTTCAGTTCTTCCCTCCCACTACATCCTCGGTCCCCTAGTATTTCTGGGAGATTGTTTGTGTCTTCCTTAGTGAAGACAGAACCAAAGTACTTACCAAACCAAACCAAACCCAAAGTACTGGTCTAACATTTCTTTGTTTCCCATTATAAATTCACCTTTTTCTGACTGTAAATGATCTACATTTGTCTACACTAATCTTTTCCTCTTCACTTATCTAGTCTGCACCAACCAGCGATGCCCGCACATTAACATTACCCTACACACACATGAGAGCCATTGTTACATTTATACCAAGCTAATTAACCTACAAACCTGTGCATCTTTGAAATGTGGGAAGAAACTGGAGCACCCGGAGCAAACCCATTTGGACACGGAGAGATTGTACAATTTATGATTGAACCTGGGTCTCTGGCGTGGTCTCTACCCGCTGCACCGCAGTGCCGCCCAGGATCTCTCCGTTCTGTTATTTCTGATATAAGTTTATAATCTACTGATCAATTTTTAAAATACATTTAGGTATTTGTTTGTGGGTGTGGATATTGATGGAAAAACAGGCAATTACAGTGTCATTTCTGGATTCAAAACAGGTTCAGGACAATCTCCTTCTCTCAAGGATATTAGTGAGCAGGTGGATAGTTATGTTCAGTAGAAACAAAGAACTGCAAGTGCTGCTTTATACCAAAGATAGATACAAAGTGCTAGAGTAACTCAGCGGGTCAGGCATCCCGTCTGGAGAAAAGGGATGGGTGATGTTTCGGGTTGGAAACCATCTTCACTCAATCTGAAAAGAATTACGTTCAGTCTGATCATTACTATTCAGTCTGGCATTTTTTTTAAATGACAATTTATTTAATTTCTTGAATTGAACTTCTCCATCTGCTAGGTTGTGATTTGAACTCATGTCGTTGATTTAATCCTCTGGAACACTAGCTTCCAGTCCAGTAACTTATCTGGAAGAAGGCAATATGAGTGTGTGAGTGTGCGAGTGTGTGTGTGTGTGCGAGTGTGTGAATGTGCGAGTGTGTGTGTGTGAGTGTGCGAGTGTGTTAGTGTGCGAATGTGCGAGTGTGTGAGTGTGCGAGTGTGTGAGCGAGTGTGTGAGTGTGTGTGTGCGAGTGTGTGTGTGCGAGTGTGTGAGTGTGTGAGTGAGTGTGTGAGTGTGTGAGTGAGTGAGTGAGTGAGTGAGCAGGCCTGTACGAAGCTTTCCAAAAAGGGGGGTGGCATGATAGGATAAAAAAAAATGTAATGGGAAATAATGTGCGCGCTGCGCACATCACGAGCGTGAAGCGTGAAGTCCCTCGATGCCAGGCCCTCAAACGGGCCCAGGAAGCTCTGGGGTTTTAGATGCTCTCTGATGCATTCTGAGCCTTATTTTGGAGCATTTTTGCACCAAATTTATGACCAAAATTTCAGTAATTAAAAGTAATCTGAGAGGTAGCTTTTTCACACAAAGGGTGCTGGGTGTATGGAACGAGCTGCCAGAGGAGGCAGTTAAGGCTGGGACTATCCTAATGTTTAAGAGACATTTGGACACGTTTAGATGGGTATGGACCAAACGCGTGTGAGTGGGACTAGTTTAGATGGGACATGTCGGTCGGTGTGGGCAAGTTGGGCTGAAGGGTCTGTTTCCACACTGCATCATTCTATGACTAAAACGTTAAGAAGAAAAATGCATGTAGATAAGTTGAGCAGATTTGAAAGAGGAGTGAAATGTAAAGGCAGAGAGAGGTTTATGGGTGGAAAGGAACATAGGAAAGGAGGGGGGAGAGTCGGCTTGGGCAGATGGGTGAAGGGAAAATAGACACAAAGTGCTGGAGTAACTCAGCGGGTCAGGCAGCATCTGCGGAGAATATGAATAGGCGACGTTTCACAGTATGTTGGAGTAACTCAGCGGGTCAGGCAGCATCTCTGGAGAACATGGATAGGTGACATGTCACAGAGTGCTGGAGTAACTCAGTGAGTCAGGCAGCATCTCTGGAAAAAAGGTATAGATTATATTTCGGGTCAAGACCGTTCTTCAGTAATATTCATGATGCGGCATGCATAGACATTCTTGAATGTTACCCAAACCATCGCTACTTTGTTACAGTGCTTGCCCTCTCCTATAACATGTCTACTGCCTTGGGTGATGCAGGACAGGATACAAGCTTTGGGACATGGTGTGAAGCTGTTGCCGTCTGTCCCAGCCTGGTATAAACCTGGATGGAGTGGATGTGGAGAGGATGTTTCCACTAGTGGGAGAGTCTAGGAACAGTGGCCACAGCCTCAGAATTAAAAGACATTCCTTTAGGAAGGAGATGAGCAGGAATTTATTAAGTCAGAGAGTGGTGAACTGTGGAAATCATTGCCACAGACAGCTGTGGAGGTCAAGTCAATGGACATTTTTCAGGAGGAAATTGATAGATTCTTGATTGATACGGGTCAGAGGTAATGGGGAGAAGGCAGGAGAATGGGTTTGAGAGGGAAAGATAGGGTCATAGAGTGATACAGTATGGAAACAGGACCTTCGGCCCAGCATGTCCCATCTGCACTAGTCCCACCTGCCCACGTTTGATCCATATCCCTCCGAACCTGTCCTATCCAAGTACCTGTCTAACTGTTTCTTAAATGTTGCGATAGTCCCTGCCTCAACTACCTCCTCTGGCAGCTTGTTCCATACACCTACCACCCTTTGTGTAAAAAACATACCCCACAGATTCCTATTAAATCTTTTGCCCTTCACCTTAAATTTATGTCCTCTGCTCCACGATTCACTTACTCTGGGCAAAAGACTCAACCATATATATTCCAAACATGATTTTATACACCTCTATTAGATCATCCCTCATCCTCCTGTGCTCCATGAAATAGAGTCCCTGCCTACGCAACCTCTCCCTATAGCGCTGGCCCTCTAGTCCTGGCAATATCCTCATAAATCTTCACTGTACCCTTTCCAGTTTGATGACATCTTTCCTATAACATGGTGCCCAGAACTGAATACAATACTCTGAATGTGGCCTCACCAACTTCTTATGCAACCGCAACATGACCTCCCAACCTCTATACTCAGCCTGGCCCGCTGAGTTACTCCAACACTCTGTGAAACGTCACAGAACAGGGCAAGATTAGCAAGTTTGCTGATGATACAGAAGTGAGTGCTTTTGCATATAGTGAAGATGGTTGCAGCAGGATCTGGATCAATTAGCCAGGTGGGCAGAGGAATGGTTGATGGTCGCATGGTTCCTTGAAGGTCGTGTCGCAGGTACATCAGGTGGTCAAAACGTATTTTGGCACTGGCCTTCATCAGTCAGAGTATTGAGTATAGAAGTTGGGAGGTCATGTTGCAGTTGTATAAGACGTTGGTGAGACCGCATTTAGAATATTGTGTTCAGTTCTGGGCACCATGTTATAGGAAAGATGTCAAACTGAAAAGAGTACAGAGATCCCCATCCTGGATCAGTCCAATCAGGGTTGTGTTGTCCGCAAACTTGAGAAGCTTGACAGAGGTGTCTGTGGATGTGCAGTCATTGGTGTGGCGAGAGTAGAGGAGAGGGGAGAGTACGCATCTTGCGGTGCTCCTATGCTGAACGTTTGCGGGTCCGAGATATGCTTTCCTGTCTCACATGCTGCTTCCTGTCTGTCAGAAAGCTGGTGATCCACCGACAGAGGGGTTCAGGCATAGTCAACTCAGAAGGTTTGGAGCGTAGCAGCTCTGGCACAATGGTGTTGAATGGAGAGCTAAAATCAACAAAACAAAATCCTCGCATAGGTCCCCGGCGGTCTAGGTGCTGGAGGATGAAGTGCAGGCTGCGTCATCCACAGATCTATTGACCCAATATGCAAATTGCAGAGGGTCCAGCAGAGGGATTGTGATATTTTTCAGTTTGGCCAGCACAAGCCTGTCAACGGTCTTCATGACAACAGAGGTCAGTGCGACAAGCCTGTAGTCTTTAAGTCCAGTAATCCTTACCTTTTTGGGTACAGGGACAATAGTAGAGACTTTGAAGCAGGCATCTCTGCAGGTACTGGTTAAAAATGAGTAATTGGGTGTGATAGAAACATAGAAACATAGAAAATAGGTGCAGGAGTAGGCCATTCGGCCCTTCGAGCCTGCACCGCCATTCAATATGATCATGGCTGATCATCCAACTCAGTATCCTGTACCTGCCTTCTCTCCATACCCCCTGATCCCTTTAGCCACAAGGGCCACATCTAACTCCCTCTTAAATATAGCCAATGAACTGGCCTCAACTACCTTCTGCGGGAGAGAATTCCAGAGATTCACCACTCCCTGTGTGAAAAAAGTTTTCCTCATCTCGGTCCTAAAAGATTTCCCCTTCATCCTTAAACTGTGACCCCTTGTTCTGGACTTCCCCAACATCGGGAACAATCTTCCTGCATCTAGCCTGTCCAACCCCTTAAGAATGTTGTAAGTTTCTATAAGATCCCCCCTCAATCTTCTAAATTCTAGCGAGTACAAACCGAGTCTATCCAGTCTTTCTTCATATGAAAGTCCTGACATCCCAGGAATCAGTCTGGTGAACCTTCTCTGTACTCCCTCTATGGCAAGAATGTCTTTCCTCAGATTAGGAGACCAAAACTGTACCCAATTCTCCAGGTGTGGTCTCACCAAGACGCTGTACAACTGCAGCAGAACCTCCCTGCTCCTATACTCAAATCCTTTTGCTATGAATGCTAACATACCATTCGCCTTCTTCACTGCCTGCTGCACCTGCATGCCTACTTTTAATGACTGGTGTACCATGACACCCAGGTCTCGTTGCATCTCCCCCTTTCCTAATCGGCCACCATTCAGATAATAATCTACTTTCCTGTTTTTGCCACCATAGTGGATAACCTCACATTTATCCACATTATACTGCATCTGCCATGCATTTGCCCACTCACCCAGCCTATCCAAGTCACCTTGCAGCCTCCTAGCATCCTCCTCACAGCTAACACTGCCCCCCAGCTTCATGTCATCCGCAAACTTGGAGATGTTGCATTCAATTCCCTCGTCCAAATCATTAATATATACCGTAAATAGCTGGGGTCCCAGAACTGAGCCTTGCGGTACCCCACTAGTCACTGCCTGCCATTGTGAAAAGGACCCGTTTGCTCCTACTCTTTACTTCCTGTCTGCCAGCCAGTTCTCTATCCACATCAATACTGAACCCCCAATACTGCGTGCTTTAAGTTTGTATACTAATCTCTTATGTGGGACCTTGTCGAAAGCCTTCTGAAAGTCCAGATATAACACATCCACTGGTTCGCCCTTATCCACTCTACTAGTTACATCCTCGAAAAATTCTATAAGATTCGTCAGACATGATTTACCCTTCATAAATCAATGCTGACTTTGTCCAATGATTTCACCACTTTCCAAATGTGCTGCTATCCCATCTTTAATAACTGATTCTAGCAGTTTCCCCACTACCGACGTTAGACTAACTGGTCTGTAATTCCCCATTTTCTCACTCCCTCCCTTTTTAAAAATTGGGGTTATATTAGCTACCCTCCAATCCTCAGGAACTACTCCAGAATCTAAAGAGTTTTGAAAAATTATCACTAATGCATCCACTATTTCTGGGGCCACTTCCTTAAGTGCTCTGGGATGCAGCCTATCTGGCCCTGGGGATTTATCGTCCTTTAATCCATTCAATTTACCTAACACCACTTCCCGGCTAACCTGGATTTCACTCAGTTCCTCCATCTCATTTGACACCCGGTCCCCTGCTATTTCCGGCAGATTATTTATGTCTTCCTTAGTGAAGACAGAACCAAAGTAGTTATTCAATTGGTCTGCCATGTCCTTGTTCCCCATGATCAATTCACCCGTTTCTGACTGCAAGGGACCTACATTTGTTTTAACTAATCTTTTTCTCTTCACATATCTATAAAAGCTTTTGCAGTCAGTTTTTATGTTCCCTGCCAGTTTTCTTTCATAATCTATTTTCCCTTTCCTAATTAAGCCCTTTGTCCTCCTCTGCTGGTCTCTGAATTTCTCCCAGTCCTCTGGTAGGCTGCTATTTCTGGCTAAATTGTACGCTTCATCTTTTGTTTTGATAGGAAAGGGTCCACTCTTTGTGGGAAACGGTCCACTCTTTTCATACTGGACTCTTGCCTTAAGTAGGTGTGAAGTGATGAATGGGAAGGAGAGGGTGCAGGGTCCATTCTTTGCAGACTGGGGTCTGGCTGTGTTTGTTGGGGATGGGGTACCAGGGTTACGTTTCTGATTTTCAAACCTGCAGTAAAACTCATTCAGGTTGTTTGTCAGCTGACGATTGTTCAAAGAGCGGGGGGCTTTCCTCTTATAGCTGGTGATTTCTTGCATGCGCTTCCAAACTGAAGAAGTCACTAGCTGAGAACTTGCTCCTCAACTTCTCAGAGTACCTTTCCTTGGCAGCTCTGATTCCTCTTCTCAGCTCTTTATCGATTAGGCTATCTTTTAACTCTTTAACGATTAGGCTATTGGCTTGACACATATTTGCCCCCATCCCCCCACCGCCCACCACCCCCCGATCTCGAAATGGAAATGTTACATCTGTATATAATAATCCCATTAAAATGTACATTTATATCACATACTATGGAATTCATATGTTTCAGCATTGTTATCAAGGAAAAGAAAGCGGTTCGAATTGTTTGACATTATTTGATATTGTTTAAAATTATTCATATGGAGGAGAAAATATAATAGCTCTAAAACCTACCTTAATTTTGCAGTCTCACTAAAGATAATCCCACTTTCCCTCTTCCCTCCCCATCTCTCTCCTCTCCCTTCCCCTCCCTCTAACCCCATCCCACATCCCCTCCCCCTCTTTCTGGCGGGGGGAGCCGAAGATGAAGGTGGCGCGGGCCCAGCATGCGGGGGGCGATAAAGGTGGCGTTGCCCAGCGGGGGTGGTGTGGGCTCAGAGGGGGTATTGTGGGCCCAGCGGGGGTGGCGTGGGCCCAGCGGGGGTGGCGTGGGCCCAGTGAGGTTGGCGTGGGACCCGCGTGGGTGGCGTGGGCCCAGCGGGGGTGGCGTGGGCCCAACGGGGGTGGCTTGGGCCCAGCGGGTGTGGCGTGGGCCCAGCGGTGGTGGCGTGGGCCAGCAGTGGTGGCATGGGCCCAGTGTGGTGGCATGGGCCCAGTGTGGTGGCGTGGGCCCAGCGGGGGTGGCGTGGGACCAGCGTGGGTGGCGTGGTCCCAGCGGCGGTGGCGTGGGCCCAACGGGGGTGGCTTGGGCCCAGCGGGTGTGGCGTGGGCCCAGCGGTGGTGGCGTGGGCCCAGCGGGGGTGGCGTGGGCCAGCAGTGGTGGCATGGTCCCAGTGTGGTGGCGTGGGCCCAGTTGGGGTGGCGTGGGCCAGCGGGTGTGGCGTGGGGGGAAGATGGCTTGGCTGGCCTTTGGTGAGGCTTCGATGCCGCGGATGGAAGTGCTGGACCTGGCGGGCAGACACTGCACTCCGCACACCCCCCCCCCCCCCCCGGGCCCGGAGAAATGGGCAAAAAAACAGACTTCCCCTCTTGCAACGCAATATTCCACTACTTACCTGGAGTAGAGTACACACGCGTGGAGTGACGGCGTCATTTTGCATCGCTTCCCCAACTGCGCGGGTGCGGATGGTCACATTTTTTTCTCCAAAATCATCCAACAGCCGGAACCAGAATTTCAGGAGCTTTTCCGATAAAGTGGAAAAAAAAATTTCCATTTTTTTTTTTCCCTGAATGTTTTATTTATTTTTTTCCTAAGGATTTTTTCTTATTCTGTGGGGGAAAAGGGGGGTGCGGTCGCACCCAGTGCACCCCCGCTTCGGACGGCCATGCCCTATACTTCCTCCCTTGACTCTTCCCAGGGTCCCCGACAGTCCTTTCAGGTTACACAGAGGTTCGCTTGCACCTCATCCAACCTCATCTACTGTATCCGTTGCCCAAGATGTGGTCTCTTGTACATCGGCGAGACCAAACGCAGATTGGGCGATCTTTTCACGGAACACCTTCGCTCAGCCAGCCTGAACCTACCTGATCTCCCGGTTGCTGAACACTTTAATTATCCTTACCATTCCTAAACAGACCTTCCTGTCCTAGGTAGAAGGGTTTCGGCCCGAAACGTCGCCTATTTCCTTCGCTCCATAGATGCTGCTGCACCCACTGAGTTTCCCCAGCAATTTTGTGTACCTTCCTGTCCTAGGTCTCCTCCATCGTCAGAGTGAGGCTAAATGCAAATTGGAGGAACAGCATCTCATATTTCGCTTGGGCAGCTTACAGCCTAGTGGTATGAATACTGATTTCTCTCACTTCAGGTAGCCCCTGGCATTCACTCTCTCTCTATCCCTCCCCCACCCAAGTCGCTCTAGCTTCTCGTTTTCACCCGACAAACAGCTAACAATGGCCTGTTTCCTTTATCATTGTTACGTTTTTGCATATCTTTCATTCATTAGTCTTTGTCTCTCCACATCACCGTCTATATCTCTTGTTTGCCTTATTGCTAACCAGTCTGAAGAAGGGTCTCGACCCGAAATGTCACCCATTCCTTCTCTCCAGAGATGCTGCCTGTCCCGCTGAGTTAAGCTTTTTGTGTCTATCTTTGGTTTAAAGCAGCATCTGCTGTTCCTTCCTACACAGTTAGATGGTTACATGGATAGAGCAGGTTTGGAGGGATATGGGGGGGAAGTGTGGGCAGGTGGGACTAGTATAGCTGGGACATGTTGGGCAGTGAGGGCATGTTGGGGTGAAGGGCCTGTTTCCGTGCTGTATTACCCTATGACTCTATGACTCTCTCCCATGAGAGTTCTGCACCATCCTCTCTCTCTGTGATTTCTCCTGCTCTCCGTCTCTATTTTTGCATTCCTTTCTTTCCTTTCTTCTATATCTCTCTATGTCACCGTCTATACCTCTCCTTTCCATCTCCCCTGATTCTCAGCCTGAAGAAGGGTCTCGACCTGAAACCTCATCCATTCCTTCTCTCCAGAGATGCAGCCGGACCCGCTGAGTTACTCCAGCATAATTTGTCTATCTCCGGGATTGGACGGTTGGGATGCACTGACTGGAATCATTAAATTAAACCAACACTGACTGGGGATTAGATGCAGCAACATTCTCCACACAGACCATCTCCCAAGATATGTACACTCATTACTCAACTCACTGTGATATGGGTTTGATGCCAACATTCATTACCAGGGATAAAGAATCGATTAAAGGTTCAAATGGAAATCGGAATATATATGACCAAATATGACACAGAAGGCTGTGGAGGCCGTCATTTGATATTGTTTAAGGCAGGGAAAGATAGATTCTTGATTAGTACGGTTGTCAGGGGTTATGGGGAGAAGGGGGGGGGGGGGTAAAACAATCAGATTAATGTGGCGGAGAGCTTAGTATAGTTTGATTTAGTTTAGATATACATCATGGAAACAGGCCCTTCAGCCCACATATACATCATGGAAACAGGCCCTTCAGCCCACATATACATCATGGAAACAGGCCCTTCAGCCCACATATACATCATGGAAACAGGCCCTTCAGCCCACATATACATCATGGAAACAGGCCCTTCAGCCCACATATACATCATGGAAACAGGCCCTTCAGCCCACATATACATCACTGGAAACAGGCCCTTCAGCCCACATATACATCATGGAAACAGGCCCTTCAGCCCACATATACATCATGGAAACAGGCCCTTCAGCCCACATATACATCATGGAAACAGGCCCTTCAGCCCACATATACATCATGGAAACAGGCCCTTCAGCCCACATATACATCATGGAAACAGGCCCTTCAGCCCACATATACATCATGGAAACAGGCTCTTCAGCCCACATATACATCATGGAAACAGGCCCTTCAGCCCACCATTGAAGAGAAAGGTTTCAACTGTTTGAAATTCGAGCATAGGTGTATGACTTCCCAGTGCCAACTCCCTGCTTTCCAACTGTCCCCTCGATAGCTGCCAAACGTTCAACAAGCAAGGCTGGCCATGATTTCATGAAGTCCCTCCGCAGATTTGAAGGACTCAAGTACTTACACTTGGTGGATGCAAAAAGCTGGACTAACTAATCCAGAACAAGGGGTCACAGTTTAAAGATAAGGGGGAAGTCTTTTAGGACCGAGATGAGAAAAACATTTTTCACACAGAGAGTGGTCAATCTGTGGAATTCTCTGCCACAGAAGGTAGTTGAGGGCAGTTCATTGGCTATATTTAAGAGGGAGTTAGATGTGGCTAAAGCGATCAGGGGGTATGGAGAGAAGGCAGGTACAGGATACTGAGTTGGATAATCCGCCATGATCATATTGAATGGCGGTGCAGGCTCGAAGGGCCGAATGGCCTACTCCTGCACCTATTTTCTATGTTTCTATGTTTCTACGGCAGCGTCTCTGGAGAGAAGGAACGGGTGAGGTGTCGGGTCAAGACCCTTTTTCAGACTGAGAGTCAGGGAAAAGGGAAACGAGATATATATAGACGGTGATGTAGAGAGAGATATAGTGTAGGAAGGAACTGCAGATGCTGGTTTAAACTGAAGATAGACACAAACAGCTGGAGTAACTCAGCGGGACAAGGCAGCGCCTATGGAGAGAAGGAATGGGTGATGTTTCGGGTCGAGACCATTCTTCAGATTTATACACTTGACACACTGGTACACTTATACACAGAAATAAAACACTTGCTCCTTGATGTGACCATTTAAACGGACCACTCGTGCCCACTGATGCTGGTTTAGTTTAGTTTAGTTACAGCGTGGAAACAGGCTCTTCGGCCTACCGAGTCTGCCCCGACCAGCGATCGCCGCACACTAACACTGTCCGACACACACTAGGGACAATTAAAAAAAGACATTTATACTAAGCCAATTAACCTATAAACTGCACGTCTTTGGAGTGAGTGAGGAAACTGAAGATCTGGGAGAAAACCCACGCAGGTCACGGGGAGAACGTACAAACTCCGCACAGACAGCACCCAGGATCAAACACGGGTCTCTGATGCTGTGAGGCAGCATTCCTAGTAATCCCATGTTCTCCACGCGGGCGTTATCATTTTCATATCAAAGAGTACACATTGTATTCATCGGCAAGCATACACACACTGATGGATTTCCAATGCAAGGAACGTCATTGCTTTGCGGGTTCAACTAGTTAGACTGAGGACCATTTGTTCACGTTAAGAGTTAGTTGTTGTTCAGTTCAATTTATTTCATTTTAGTTTATTGTCACGTGTATCGAGGTACAGTGAAATGCTTTTTGTAGCGTGCTATCCAGTCAGCTGAAAGACAATACAGGATTACAATCGAGCTGTTTACAGTGTATAGATACATGATAAGGGAATAACGTTTAGTGCAAGGTAAAGTCTGATCAAGGATAGTCCGAGGACCACCAAAGAGGTAGATAATAGTTCGGCACTGCTCTCTGGTTGTGGGAGGATACATAGATACATAAACAATAGGTACAGCAGCAGGCCATTCGGCCCTTCGAGCCAGACCACCATTCAATGTGATCAGGGTATCATCCACAACCAGTACCCCATTCCTGCCCTCTCCCCATATCCCTTGATTCCGCTAGCTCTAAGAATGCCCAGTGAAATGGCCTGCATTCCCTTCTGAGGTAGAGAATTCCACAAATTCACAACTCTCTGGATGAAAAAGTTATTCCTCATCTCAGTTCTAAATGGGCTACCCCTTATTCTTAAACTGTGGCCCCTGGTTTTGAACTCCCCCAACATCGGGAACATATTTCTTGCATCTAGCGTGTCCAAACCCTTAATAATGTTATGTTTCTGTAAGACACCCTCTCATCCTTCTAAATCCAAGTGAATACAAGCTCAGTTGCTCCATTCTTTCATCATATGACAGTCCCGTCATCCCAGGAATTAAGCTTGCAAACCTATGCTGCACTCCCTGAATTGCAAGAATGTCCTTCCTCAAATTAGGAGACCAAAACTGCACACAATACTCAAGGTGTGGTCTCACCAGAGTGCAGAAGGACATATTTGCTCCTATATTCAAATTCTCTCGTTATGAAGGCCAACATGCCATTAGCTTTCTTCACTGCCTGCTTTACCTGTATGCACATAGACGCCCAAGTGTTGTTGCTCCTCCCCTTTTCCTAATCTGACACCATTCAGATAATAATCTGTCTTCTTGTTCTTGCCACCAAGGTGGATAAACTCACATTTATCCACATTATGCTGCATCTGCCATGCATCTGCCCACTCACCCAACCTGTCCAAGTCACCCTGCATCCTCATAGCATCCTCTTCACTGTTCACGCTGCCACCCAGCTTTGTGTCATCTGCAAATTTGCTAATGTTACTTTTAATTCCTTCATCTAAATCAATAATTTATATTGTAAATATCTGCGTTCCCTGCACCAAGCCTTGCGACACCTCACGAGCAAAGATCCTATAGCGGAGCAAGATAGACCACTCCTGCAAAATCCAATGGACTGATGTGTAGTACACGACATAGCCCACTTGTCACTGCCTGCCATTCTGAAAGGGACCCGTTAATCCCTACTCTTTGTTTCCTGTCTGCCAACCAATTTTCTGTCCATGTCAATACCCTAACCCCAATACCATGTGCTCTAATTTTGCAAACTAATCTCCTGTGTGGGATCATATCAAAAGATTTCTGATAGTCCAGGTACACTACATCCACAGGATGTATTTATTTATTTTATTTATTTAATTCTTTATTTCGAACAGAATAAAAGAATAAAAAGCAAGTGTGAAACAGCATACAAAAAACAAAACAAGAATATTTATAAAGTGTCATAAACAATATCTATAAATAAATGAAATCGTATGTGTCCGAAAAGGAGCAGGAAGAAGCCAAAGCTTATTAATTCCCACCCCTTATTCAACTGCTTATAATGATCTTATACAAATTTAGCAGCTATATGTACACCATATGTATACCAGTAGCTGTATGTACACCAAATTATTTACATTTATACACTAATCAAATATTTACAAAGCCATACAAGAAAGAGAGGAAAAGAGAAAAAAGAAAAGAAAAAACCCTCATATACTATACAGTATCTTAGTCATATATACAACCCATCACCCTATAATCACCCTTCCCAATACAATCAGTATAACAAATATCACACTCACAATCACCTATCCTCATCCCAATATCCTTTTAAACAAGTGTTTTTGTACAACTTTTTAAACTGAATTATGCTTGTGCTAAGTTTTATCTCCTGTCACAGACCATTCCACAAATTCACACCACAGATTGCTATGCACATACATTTAAGAGTTGTTCTGACATTGAGTTTTTTAAATTATGTTCCACTCTCAAATTATACCCACCCTGTATTTCCATAAACAGTTTTTGTATATTTCTTGGAAGTAAATTATTTCTTGCTTTGTACATGATTTGCGCAGTCTTAAATTTAACCAGATCGGTGAACTTCAGTGTATGTGACTTTAAGGATAATAAATTGGTATGTTGAAGATATCCAACGTTATTGATAATTCTTATTGCTCTTTTTTGTAATGTGCATAACGGCTGTAAGTTGGTTTTGTAGGTGTTACCCCATATCTCCACACAGTAACTCAGATATGGCAATGTGAGTGTACTATACAGAGTATGTAATAATTTGTGGTCCAGAATGTGTCTTGATTTTCCCAATATTGCTACAGACTTTGCCAGTTTTGCTTTGACGTGGTTTATATGTGGTTTCCAGCAGATTTTGTGGTCTAAGATCACACCAAGAAATGTATTTTCATATACTCTTTCTATACTTATGTTATCTATTTTCAATTGTACTCAGGATGGTTGAGTTGCCTGATAACAGCTGGGAAGAAACTGCCCCTCAAGCTGGAGGCGTGTGTTTTCACACTTCCATACCTTTTGCCTGATGGGAGAATGTTAAATATTTAACACTGGAAGAGAACTAGCTTGTCTCTATGTTCACTGAAGACCCGACTCCAGTGAATACACATCACCAGATTAAATATTAAACATGTAAGTAGGAACCGTAGGTGCTGGTTTACAAGGAAGATAGACACAAAGTGCCAGAGTAACTCAGTGGGTCAGGTAGCATCCCTGGAGAGAAGGAACTGGTGACGTTTCGGGTTGAGACCCATCTTCAGACCTGGAGGGTCCCGACCTCGACCCTAATGAAGACTCATAAATGATGTTCAATAGTGATAAGAACACAATTAGGCCATTCGGCCCATCAAGTCTACTCCGCCATTCAATTGTGGTCGATCCACCTTTCCCTCTCAACCCCATTCTCCTGCCTTCTCCCCATAGCCCTAGATTACCCGAAAAGTCACCTGTTCCTTTTCTCCAGAGATGCTGCCTGACCCGCTGAGTTACTCCACCATTTTGTGTCTATCTTCACCAGTTTAAACCACGGGGCAGGTTAATAGTAAGATTAAACGAGAGCTTACCAGTTTGAAGTTTGATCTGTATTTTATGAGGAGTTACGATGAGGGATTACGTGAAGAACCCGCTCAGTGCGCAGGCGCGGCATACTTCCAAGCAGCGGTGTGGAATCACAGATAGACACAGTTATTTTGAAGTAAACATAGTAAAGATAAGGAGACATCAATTTATTAGTTTGATCCATATAATGAGGGTGGGAGCGGAGGGCACGTAATCCCTCATCGTAACTCCTCATAAAATACAGATCAAACTTCAAACTGGTAAGCTCTCGTTTAATCTTACTATTTTACTTCGGAGTCACGTGAGTGACTACGTGAAGATTTCAAAGCTCTGTGATTTCAAACCGTGTAACAGTTTCATTTCACTCACTGCCGAAGTTCTTGAGGGAGGAAGTGTTATCGTAATGAACCAATGAGTCTATTTGTAGAAAAACACAATGGTATTTTTTAAACAATAACAACAAAGAATTAAGTTGCTCCCCTGGCTTAAATTAAATATTTGCAGTTCGTAAATCTTTACTGCAAATAAACCAGGTTTTGCCAACGGCTTATTATAAAATTTCTGAACGGTCTTTTCCCTTCCCACCATCCTGCTGTAGCCAGGATGTGGTGTATAGGCATGTCCATTCTTTAGCCGTCGACATGGATGCTGCCCTGGTGGAATAAAATTTGTACATGTTAGTGTTTATCCCAGCAGTTTCTAGCACCTGCTTGAGCCATCTCGCAATGGTTTGGCTCGTACCCCACCATAAGGCTTTTGTGACTGACCCATAAGGCTTTTCATCTCCCTCGAATATTATGGTTGTGTCTATGTAGGATAGTAGGTAGGTCATGGCACATAACCGTGGTTCTGGTGGGTAAGCCACGACTGGATTAGGTGTTCCTGGTCTGCTCTGTTTGACCAGTCGCTGGATAACGACAGATCTGGTCTGGAGCTGTGATCATGTTGTCCAGTCGCAATAGGTGTAGTGACTGGACCCTCTGAGCGGATACAAGTGCCATCAACCTAAGCGTCTTTAGTGTAGCTTGCTCGAGGCCGGGGGATCTGGCTGGTGGCCATTCCCTGAGATATGTCAGGACCACACTGATATCCCAAATATGGGTATACCTGGGCTTAGGGCTTGATATTGTAAATGCCCTTCATCAGTTTTACCACCAGTGGATGGGATCCCATCGCCTGTTGTCCTGCCGCTGGTTTGAGATAAGCAGAAAGAGCACTGCGCTGTGTTGATGGCACTGTAGCTGATCCCTACATCGTGGTGTAGATGGCTAGGAACTCCAGTATGTTGGTGGCTGTAGCTGTTGCGTATGTTGTCCATGTTTCCTGGCAGTACTTCTCCCTTTTTTGATGCTGGTTAAGTACTGCCTCTTGGTGGATGTTCGAAGGGATGCCGACATGGTGGTGATGGTTTGTTTGGACAATCCCAGTTCCAGGTAAGGTCTGTTCAAACTTGCAACCCAGACGTTTAATTTTCTCATGGCATGGGTGTTTAGCTTACCTGGTAGGTAAGTAGCTGATAGCCAAATATGTCTTTCGACATACCATTGCCAAATCATGTTGACCAATTTGTCGCATGATAATGATTTTATGCCACCCATATGGTTAATATAAGCCATCACCGTAGTATTTATCAATTTGTAACCGAACATGCAAGTGCTGCATATTAGATACATATGCTTTTAAACCATAAAAGGCGCCCAACATCTCTAGATAGTTAATGCCCAGTGTAAGTAGTAATGATGACTCTAGTTTAGTCCATCTACCACTTGTGCTGGATATGGAGTTAGTCGCTCCCCAGCCTTGAGCACTGGCATCTGTTTGAATAACTAAAGTAGGGTTAGTGATAAAGATAGGGCTGAAACTATGCCAAACGTTTTCTGCCCACCACTGTAGCTCTGATATTGCTTCAGTGGGTAAGTTCATGACACGATCATAGTGACCTGTATGTCGTTTTATTGCCCGTACCTTTGCTCTCTGTAAATTTTTTGATAGTGCAAAGGTCCGAATTGTGTAGCCGGAAATGCTGCTACCATTTCCCCAATTACTCTTGCTACTTGTCGAATAGTTGGTCGCTCGTTGACCATTAATTTGTTGCATGATTGTGCTAATTCAACCATTTTTGCCTTTGGCAAGGTAACAGTCATATGGACTGAGTTAATTGTGAAGCCCAGGTAGTCCATGATAGTGGATGGCTTCAACTTAGATTTATCTGGATGTAGGACGAACCCCAGAGTTTCGAGGAGCTGTTTTGTAGCTGATACTGCTGCCACAGCCAATTCCATCGTTTTACCTACTATGAGAATATCCTCCAGATATGCCATGACAATATGTTTGTTTTCTTAGTATTGCCATGGCTGGGTTCAATATTTTGGTGAATAATTTTGGGCTGGAGTTCGCCCATAGGGCAATGCTTTGTACCATCCAGATAAATTTTAGGTATCTGCGATGATCCTTGTATATGGGTACTAGATAGTAAGCATCTTTAAGATAAATGCTTGCCATGAAGTGTCCTTTGGAATTCAGTTGTTTTGCAGTAACATATGTCTCCATTTTGAAATGTATATACTTAACAAATTTGTTTAGTGATGTTAAGTCAATGATGATGCGACAGACACCATCTTTTTTGGTTTTAGTGAATATATTCGATACAATTTCCAAAGGTTCATGTTTGGTCTTTTCGATGACCCCCTTTGTGATAAGTCTCACCAGTTCAACTTGTCCCTCACGTTTCTCTTTGACGGAGGGAGAAATACCCTTTGGGGCCATTGTTGAACTGGCGGCGTTTTTTCTGACATGAATTGTATTTTATATCCTGTAATGTTGTTGAGTATATACTTGTCACTCGTGGCCATACCCCATGCTTCTTTAAACAAGTGTAATCTCCCCCTTGTTAATAAAGCACCCTTATTCTCTATATGCTGGTAGCGACCAGACCCACCTACCTCCATGGTTATTGGCGATTCTGTTTCTTCATTTTCCTGAAGATTTTGTTCTGACGTGCTGGCGATGTTGGGGGGAGGCGCATTTTCCAGAGGGTCCGCTGCGGGCCCTGATCTGAAAGATCTTTGGGGATAATGTGCGGACCCCAAGCGTTCACCAGTCCCATGTTGCGGACGTCGACTGGTGGATGCCGTGGGGTGCAGCCACTTGGGTATCGGAGGTCTTGGTTTGCTCGTCTCGGGGCCTGCCCTCATTAGGCCGAAGGTTTTTGATGCTTCCTGCATCTCCTTCAGTTTTTATTGAAATCTTTCCCAAATAGCTGCGCGTCCGTCTCCGCAGCTGGGGCTTTACACAAGCCAGCAAATTTGGGATTGAGGGCAGGTCTTATGTTTCCCTCCGTAGATTGTTGATCTCAAATTGTGTGGTACACATTAATGCCAGCACATCCTGCTGGCAGGTATCCATCTCCGTGGTCTCCACGGAACGAGCAAAGGCTGTGATGGCTGACGTCAGGAGCCTTAGGATCCGCTGTAGCTTGAGTTCTTGGGTCTGGATGTGTGACCCACATGCCCCCAGATTTGGCTGTTGACACTTTTTACTTTGAGGGCCTCACCGTTTTCTGGTGCTGTGTTGTTTCAGCACCTCAGCGAGCACCTTTTCCAGTAATGGTTGATGCTGGCCGCCATTCTTGGTTCCAGCGGTGCTCCAGCCCGTGGGGTTGCTACAAGCGGTCCATCACACCCAACAGCTCTTCATGTTCCTGCACCCCTGGCATACTCCCGAATTCGTCCGCCTGCCCCTGTTCCAGACCAGCCCAGCCCTGGTCACCAATGCTAGCCTCCAGTAATGAGGGAGCAAAGGGCAGTGCATGAGGCACTGTGGAGGGGGTGCCTGACCTCCCTCCGCGAGAGCGCTCTTTCTGCGCATCTCGCTGGAGCTGCTCCAATTGCTGTTGGATGCAGCTCAGGCGGCTGTCTCTCCTCCATTTAGGTTGAGACATGTCCCCGTCCGACGAATCGGACGCCACCGGCCGGATGCCTGTTCGGATGGCTAGACATCCAGCCCGCAGTTCAGGCACTAGCGGGACTGGGCTCGGCGCGGTGATGGGGATAGCGGGGCGACCGGTATTTGTTCCTACTGCCTGTTGCTGCCCCCCTTGCAATGGAACGCTCCTCCGCTGGAGTCGAGCGGGGGACAGGTTCTTCTGGAGCTTTTGTGCCTTGTGTAGCGAGAGCGCCCCTCAAGCAGCGCGTCTCGCAGGCACTTGCTCCGTGAGCCGCTCCAGCGGCTCAGGCGGCTCTCTCTCCCCCCGTGCGGGTGGAGAGACGTCCCGTCCGACATCGGGAAACACCTGCCGGATGCCTCTCGAGTGGCTATGCGTCCAGCCCGCTGCTTCAGGTACTAGCGGGCTGGCCTCGGCACGGTGTCGGGGAATTACGGAACACCAGGTCGCTCCTACCGCCGTTGCTGCCCCCCTCCCCAACGGGAAAACGGGGGACAGTCTTATCCAGAGCCTTTTTCTCTGCCTGTAAAACACAAGCAGAAAAAGGCTCACCTGTAAAGAAAACCCGACCTCAGGGTACTCACCTGACGGTCCGGTTCATCCTGTAACGGGACAGCCTAACTCCCGTGGCAGCCGCTGTTGCACTGCTGGCGTAATGCCGCGCCTGCGCACTGAGCGGGTTCTTCACGTAGTCACTCACGTGACTCCGAAGTAAAATTTTTCACACGGGCGGCTAGGGGTGGTGATAGAAATAGATGCAATCATGTTTTTTGTAAGAGGCATTTAGTTAGATATGGATTGGAGGAATAATGGATTATGTACAGGCAGTTAGTTTCATAAGTTCTATGAGAAGAATAAGGATATTCGGCCCATCAACTACTCTGCCACTCAATCATGGCTAATCTATCTTTCCCTCTCAATACCCAATCTCCTGCCTTCCCCCCCATAACTCCTGACACCCGTGCTAAATATCCATTGACTTGGCCTCCACAGACGTCTGCTGTCATACTATCCAGCACATATACGGTGGGCCGAAGGGCTTGTTCCTGTGCTGTAACATGGTGAATTCTCCGTGGATTGTCACCATGTCGTGGTGGAGAAGCTTGTGTGGTCTTGAGATCCTGAGAGCAATGCCGTCTGGAGCTATGCTCCTAGTAGGGCCATCCATGGCTGTAAGGTCGAGGGGGAGGTCTCTGACAAAGAGCAATCCAAACAAGACCACAACGGTGGAACATGCGGAGGATGATGGCTGACCTTAGTGGAGCGTCACAACGGCTGGGAAGGCGTATGAAGGCTGCAGCAGAAAAGGGTCTCCGGTCGTCTTGGACTCCATGCCAATAGATCCTGACCCAGATCTGTCAAGGACCGTGTGGTGGTCGTATGGCCTCTACTCCTGCACCTATTGTCTATGTTTCTATAGGCTCTATCCCCTCTCCCAATTCCTCCGTCTACGCCGCATTTGCGCTCAAGATGAAGTTGTCCATACCAGGACATCTGAGATGTCCTCATTCTTTAGGGGACAAGGGTTCCCCTCTCCCATCATAGATGAGGCCCTCACTCGTGTCTCCTTGGTACCGTGCAGCTCTGCCCTTGCTCCCCCTACCCCTAGTGCTCACCTTTCACCCCATCAGCCGTTGCATACAGTACATAATCCTCCGAAATGTCCCCCTCCTCCAACAGGATCCCACCACTAGCCACATTTTCCCATCTCCACCCCTTTCCGCCTTCCGCAGAGACCATTCCCTCCGCAACTCCCTGGTTAACTCATCCCTTCCCACCCAAAGCACCACCTCTTTAGGTACCTTTCCCTGCAACTGCAGAAGATGCAACACCTGTCCCTATTCCTCCTCCCTCGACTCTGTCCAGGGACCCCAACAGTTCTTTCAGGCTAGGCAGAGGTTCACTTGCACCTCCTCCAACCTCATCTACTGTATCTATGTTCAAGATGTAGACTCTTATACATCGGCGAGGCCAAACGTAGATTGAGCCATCATTTCACTGAACACCTTCGTTCAGTCCGCCTGAACCGACCCGATTGCTAAACACTTCAATTCTCCTTCCCATTCCCACACATATCTTTCTGTCCTCGGTCTCCTCCATTGTCAGAGTGAGGCTGAACACAAATTGGAGGAACAGCATCTCATATTTCGCTTGGGCAGCTGACAGCCCAGGGGTATGAATTTTCATTACTCTAATTTCACGAAGCCTCGGCATTCCCTCTCTCTATCCCTCCCTCATCAAGTCATACTAGCTTCCCGTTTTCACCTAACAAACAGCTAACTGTTTCCTTTATCTACGTTACTTTTTTGCATATCTCTCACTCATTTGTTCTATATCTCGCAACATCATTGCCAATACCTCATGTTTCCCTTATTCCTAACCAGTCTCTAGAAAGGACCTCGGCCCAAAATGTCACCCAAGTGGGACAGGCCCTTACTCCAGCTTTTTGTGTCTACCGTCTGACCCAATATGCTTCTCTGTCTATCGATTATACCATTTAACTCAAACTAATTATCTAATCCTTGACCAGTTCAATCATCATCCTGAATGGTCTCTGGGTACATTAATTCGAAACTCGGTGGAGCCAGTTTCTTTATTGGCCCCAATGTGGAGCCAAGTGTCCAATGTGGAACCAAGTGTGGAAACAGGCCCTTCGGCCCATCGAGACCGTACCGACCAGCAATCACTTATACACTAGCACTAACCTACATACTAGTTTAGAGATACAGTGTGGAAACAGACCCTTCGGCCCATCGAGACCGTACCGACCAGCAATCACATACAATAGCACTAACCTACATACTAGTTTAGTTTAGTTTAGTTTAGAGATACAGCGCAGAAACAGGCCCTTCAGCCCACCGAGTCCACGCCGACCAGCGATCCCCGCACATTAACACTATCCTACATACACTAGGGATAATTTACAATTTTACCGATTAACCTACAAACCTGTACACCTTTGGAGTGTGGGAGGAAACCGGATCACCCGCAGAAAGCCCACGCGGGTCACGGGGAGAAAGTGCAAACTCCGTACAGACAGCACTCGCGGTCAGGATCGAACCTGGGTCTCTGGCGGTGTGAGGCAGCATCTCTACCACTGTGCCACTGTGCCACATTAAGGTGAATGAAGATGATTATAAGGATGGGATGGATAGAGTGTTGTTAATGGAGAGACTCCGTTGTGGAAACCCCGGCATTTTAAAAGGGCTTAGGAGACTGAAGTGGATCAGCGGTAGAGTTGCTGCCTCACAGCACCAGAGTTCAATCCTGACCTTGGGCGCTGTCTGTATGGAGTTTGCATGTTCTTCCCGTGACACATGTGAGCATTCTCCGGGTGCTCCGGTTTCATCCCACATTCCAAAGACGTACAGGTTTGTAGGGTTAATTGGCTTTGATAAAATTGTAAATTGTCCCTAGTGTGTGTAGGATGGTGTTAGTGTGCGAGGTTCGTGAGTGACTATCAAACTGTAGCTACTTTATTAGCAATAACTTGTCAGACAAGGAGAAGAGTCAAACAAGAGACTGGCCTCACGATACAAAGCATGCAGTGCTCACAATACAAAGCATGCTGAGACAAGGCTGGACATTCCCTAATCTTCCCAGATACATACAGAAGCCTGAGACACAGGCTGGACAGGGTTGGTGGAGCCTTGAGTTCATAAACTCTTCTTTGTGTTTCGCAAACTGGTTTTCTTAACACTATGGGACACCTGTACCAGGAATGTTTAGCCATTCACTGGAGTAACGTTTGATTCCCACAGAGTGAATGCTGCCCATGTTGAAATACAAGATGGAAGAACAGCTCAGTTCTTCCCACAGTTCCCACAATCCCCACTTTTGGCCTAACAGGACAATAATACAATGTTAGTCAGTATTATCAGTATCATCATCCAGGGAGATATTCATTAGTTGTAACTTTCGTGAGGGTTAAATTTCCGTACATCCCACTAATATTTAATTTGAAAAAACAAAGTTAGATACCCAGCATAAAACAATTAAATTAATTGACCTTTAATTTAATGAGATCCTTGAGCCTGATGCTGGGGAACTAAATGTTGGATATCTGGTTCGATTTTCGTAATGAACAAGTGAAGGTCTCCTCTCTCAGTGATTTTCAGACAGTTTCTCTGACAGTTTGGTGACAATACAGGGGGAGGGCAACCCCTACAAACCCAATCACCGATAACGGAGAGAAGATATATGGAGTGACCACCCCTTCACCCAGTCATATAACAGTACCTGTAAAGTTACCTTTGCTTGGTGTGTTGAGTTGAGTCGAGTTGAGTCGAGTTGAGTTTAGTTTAGTTTAGTTTAGTTTAGTTTACTAAAGTGAACTAAACTGAACTCGCAGGAGGATATCTGTACACTGACTGCACGAGTCCGCGTCGACCAGTGATCCCCATACACTAACACTACCCTACACACACTGGGGACAATTATTTGACATGTTGCACCAAGCCAATTAACCCACAAACCTGTACGTCTTTGGAGTGTGGGTGGAAACTGGAGATCTCGGAGAAAACCCACGCAGGTCACGGGGTGAATGTGCAAACTCCGTGTAGACAGCACATGTAGTCAGGATCGAACCCGGTTCTCTGGTGCTGTGAGGCAGCAAATGTACCGCTGCGCCATCTATGACTCTACGAGAGGGGAATAACGGGGCTCTGTCTGTCTGTACAAATATCTGAAGTAACTCAGTGGGTCAGACAGCTTCTCTGGAGAAAAGGTCGAGACCCTTCTTCAGACTGAAAGGTGAAGGGGAAAAGATTTAATATGAGCTGCCTCTGGCAGTTCTCACCCTCACTTAGCGAACAGCTAACAATGGCCTGTTTCCTTTCTCATCGTTACTCTTTTGCATATCTTTCATTCATTGTTTTATATCTCTCTACGTCACCGTCGATATCTCTCGTTTCCTTCTCCCCTGACTCTCAGTCTGAAGAACTACATACACTACACACATTACATACACACATACACATACGACACATAGTTCAGACACTTACCCGCAGTCATGCATTCATATTCTAAGACACACACGCACACACGTACACGCACACACACACACACACACACACGCACACATGTACACGCACACTCACACGCACAGTTACACACACGCATACACGTACACGCACACACACAAGTAACACTGCACATAATACACACACACGCAAAGTGATTCAATTATGCCGTAGTTGGCAATAGTCATCCCTTTTTAAGACATAACTATTTAGTTTGTAGACTGCACACTAGAGAATGTTTGGATTGAACCCGTGTCTGTGGCGCAGTAAGGCAGTAGCTCTACCGCTGCGCCACCGTGCCGTGTCGTTGCGTTCCATGTGACTGTAATATGACTTTGTTTCGGCTGCTGTATTGGGCCATGTTCAAGTCAAACTCAAGAACAATAGATAAAGCAAAGGGGAGGATACAGAATGCTGAGTATAGTTCACCACGGTGATGCAGCGGTACAGTTGCTGCCTCACAGCGACAGAGACCCGGCTTCATTCCTGAGATCCTGGGAAGCAGGCGAGAGAGATAAGGAGGGGAGGGTGAAGAGAAGGAAGTGGAGAGAGAGATGGAAAGAGAGGGAATGAGAGAATGGGAATAAGGCAGAGAGTGTAGCGGGAGGGGACAGTAAGAGAGAGAGAGAAAGAGTTGGGGGGGGGGAGGGGGAGGTTTGAAGATTTTTTTAGTATAGGGGCTGCAATGTCCTTTTCCTACTGCCCATTGGTTTCATAATGTCAGCTAACTGTGTGGAAACCAGTGACCGGTCTCAGCAGCAGTTCCGCGGCAGCCCAGTGGATGGCGACACAGGCTCTGCTCACAACACTGGCAGAGGCAGGTGAGAGGTGAGAGAGAGAGGTGGAGGTGAGAGAGGGAGGGGTAAAAGGAGAGGTGAGGGAGGGAGAGGTGAGAGAGGGTGACACCTCAGAAGGGAAAGGGTTGGAGTTGGTCTCAAACCTACAACCCCCTTGTCTCAGAGTCTGGGTGAGTCAGAGGGGCTGGCAGGCGGACAGTGGGCAGAGCGGCCTGTAGTCAGGAGCTGCCAATGGGGTTTGTGCTTCTAGGACGAGGCGAAGTCACTCTGCAACAGCAGAAGGAAATGAAACCACAGATCAACAGGTCATTGTTAACTGTGGCCCAGGGGAAAACGAGTTATTGCCAATAAGACTCAACAAGACGACTTCCGTTTCAGTTTAGTTTATTGTCACGTGTACAAGCTACAGTGGAAAGCTTATATTGTATACTGACCGGTCAACACAAAGGCAATACATGATTATAGTTTGAAGCCGGTACGCGTGTGTGGGGGAGGGATGGGGAGAGGGGGGATGCAATGGTTACTTGAAGTTAGAGAAATCAAAAGTATACCACTGGATGCAAAGCTGCCCAAGCGCGTACAGACAGCACCCATAGTCAGGATTGAACCCACGTCTCTGGCACTGCTGTGCCACCCTGCCACCCTGCCAGGGCTCTGTGTGTGTGCGTGTGTGAGTGTGTGCGTACACGCGCATGTGTGGCATTGCGAGTGTGCTCGTACGCACGTGTGTGCATGTTGGTGCGTGTTTGTGCACGCGTGTGTATACGATTGAGTGCGTGTGTGTGCATGTGTGTGCACGTGCGTGTGCAAGTGTGTGTCTCTGTCTGTGGTCTCTCCTCTCCCCCAACAGCACAAACAGCCTCTCGGTGGAGATGGGGACCATCAACCTCAAACACAAAGACGGTGAGAGACACAGAGTGTCCGAGATACGGGGCCACACGGGCTTCAACACCACCACCTTCGTGGACGACGTGACCTTACTCCACCTCAAGCTGTGCATCAGGTTCGCCACCAACCTGGAGCCCGTGTTGCTGCCCCCGGGCGCGGAGACGGACCATCGCTCCTGGGCACCTGCAACATCATCGGCTGGGGATGACCATCAATGGTGAGGATCCAGGTCCACAATGCAGGGGAATGTCCCAGAATCACAGAGGCACAGAGTCTCCTGCCCACAGTAGGTGGAACAAGGACCAGAGGACAAAGTTTAAGGTGAAGGGGAAATTTTTTAGTGGAAATCTGAGGGGTAACGGTTACACATAAAGGGTGGTGGGTGTATGGAACAAGCTGTCATAGTAGATAGTTGAGGTGGGGGCTATCCCAACGTTTAGGAAACAGTTAGACAGGGACATGGATAGGACAGGTTTGGCAGGATATGGACCCAATGTGGACACGTGGGACCAGTGTAGCTGAGACATGTTAGTCGGTGTGGGCAAGTTGGGCTGAAGGGCCTGTTTCCATGCTGTATCACTCTATGGTCTTGTAAATCTATCAATTACAGCCAGCGATCTCATCCATGGGATTGTGGTGTAATTGGGGTCATAGATAGAATAACAGTTCTGGGCAGCATGTTACAGGAAAGATGGTGTCAAAGCTGGACAGGGTACAGATAAGTGTGTGGGAAGGAACTACAGATGCTAGTTTAAACTGAAGATAGACACAAAAAGCTGGAGTAACTCAGCGGGACCAGCAGCATCTCTGGAGAGAAGGAATGGGTGACATTTCGGGCCGAGGCCCCTCAACAGACTGTTTAGGAATAAGGGAAACGTGAGGTATTGGCAATGATGTTGCGAGATATAGAACAAATGAGTGAAAGATATGCAAAAAAGTAACGTAGATAAAGGAAACAGTTAGCTGTTTGTTAGGTGAAAACGGGAAGCTAGTGTGACTTGGGTGGGGGAGGGATAGAGAGAGGGAATGCCGGGGCTACCTGAAGTTAGAGTAATGAAAATTCATAACCCTGGGCTGTCAGCTGCCCAAGCGAAATATGAGGTGCTGTTCCTCCAATTTGTGTTCAGCCTCACTCTGACAATGGAGGAGACCGAGGACAGAAAGGTCTGTGTGGGAATGGGAAGGAGAATTGAAGTGTTTAGCAATCGGGTCGGTTCAGGCGGACTGAACGAAGGTGTTCAGTGAAATGATGGCTCAATCTACGTTTGGCCTCGCCGATGTATAAGAGTCTACATCTTGAACATAGATACAGTAGATGAGGTTGGAGGAGGTGCAAGTGAACCTCTGCCTAGCCTGAAAGAACTGTTGGGGTCCCTGGACAGAGTCGAGGGAGGAGGTATAGGGACAGGTGTTGCAACTTCTGCAGTTGCAGGGTAAGGTACCTAAAGAGGTGGTGGTTTGGGTGGGAAGGGATGAGTTAACCAGGGAGTTGCGGAGGGAATGGTCTCTGCGGAAGGCGGAAAGGGGTGGAGATGGGAAAATGTGGCTAGAGGTGGGAACCTGTTGGAGGAGGGAGACATTTCGGGGGATGATGTACTGTATGCAACGGCTGATGGGGTGAAAGGTGAGCACTAGGGGTAGGGGGAGCAAGGGCAGAGCTGCAAGGTACCAAGGAGACACGAGTGAGGGCCTCATCTATGATGGGAGAGGGGAACCCTTGTCCCCTAATGAATGAGGACATCTCAGATGTCCTGGTATGGACAACTTCATCTTGAGCGCACATGCGGCGTAGACGGAGGAATTGGGAGAGGGGATAGAGCCTATAGAAACTTAGATAATAGGTGCAGGTGTAGGCCATACGACCACCACACGGTCCTTGACAGATCTGGGTCAGGATCTATTGGCATGGAGTCCAAGACGACCGGAGACCCTTTTCTGCTGCAGCCTTCATCCGCCTTCCCAGCCGTTGTGACGCTCCACTAAGGTCAGCCATCATCCTCCGCCTGTTCCACCGTTGTGGTCTTGTTTGGATTGCTCTTTGTCAGAGACCTCCCTCTCGACCTTACCGCCATGGGTGGCCCTACTAGGAGCATAGCTCCAGACGGCATTGCTCTCAGGATCTCAAGACCACACAAGCTTCTCCACCACGACATGGTGACAATCCACGGAGAATTCACCATGTTACAGCACAGGAACAAGCCCTTCGGCCCACCGTATATGTGCTGGATAGTATGATAGCAGACGTCTGTGGAGGCCAAGTCAATGGATATTTAGCACGGGTGTCAGGAGTTATGGGGGGAAGGCAGGGGATTGGGTATTGAGAAGGAAAGATAGATTAGCCATGATTGAGTGGCAGAGTAGAGTTGATGGGCCGAATATCCTTATTCTTCTCATAGAACTTATGAAACTAACTACCGGTACATAATCCATTATTCCTCCAATCCCTATCTAACTAAATGCCTCTTACAAAAAACATGATTGCATCTATTTCTATCACCACCCCTAGCCGCCCGTGTGAAAAAATTACCTGCCCCGTGGTTTAAACTGGTGAAGATAGACACAAAATGGTGGAGTAACTCAGCGGGTCAGGCAGCATCTCTGGAGAAAAGGAACAGGTGACTTTTCGGGTCATCTAGTGCTATGGGGAGAAGGCAGGAGAATGGGGTTGAGAGGGAGAGGTGGATCGACCACAATTGAATGGCGGAGTAGACTTGATGGGCCGAATGGACTAATTGTGTTCTTATCACTATTGAACATCAATTTATGAGTCTTCATTAGGGTCGAGGTCGGGACCCTCCAGGTCTGAAGATGGGTCTCAACCCGAAACGTCACCAGTTCCTTCTCTCCAGGGATGCTACCTGACCCACTGAGTTACTCTGGCACTTTGTGTCTATCTACCTTGTAAACCAGCACCTGCGGTTCCTACTTACATGTTTAATATTTAATCTGGTGATGTGTATTCACTGGAGTCGGGTCTTCAGTGAAGATAGAGACAAGCTAGTTCTCTTCCAGTGTTAAATATTTAACATTCTCCCATCAGGCAAAAGGTATGGAAGTGTGAAAACACACGCCTCCAGCTTCAGGGGCAGTTTCTTCCCAGCTGTTATCAGGCAACTGAACCATCCTGAGTACAATTGAAAATAGATAACATAAGTATAGAAAGAGTATATGAAAATACATTTCTTGGTGTGATCTTAGACCACAAAATCTGCTGGAAACCACATATAAACCACGTCAAAGCAAAACTGGCAAAGTCTGTAGCAATATTGGGAAAATCAAGACACATTCTGGACCACAAATTATTACATACTCTGTATAGTACACTCACATTGCCATATCTGAGTTACTGTGTGGAGATATGGGGTAACACCTACAAAACCAACTTACAGCCGTTATGCACATTACAAAAAAGAGCAATAAGAATTATCAATAACGTTTGATATCTTCAACATACCAATTTATTATTCTTAAAGTCACATACACTGAAGTTCACCGATCTGGTTAAATTTAAGACTGCGCAAATCATGTTTAAAAACAAGAAATAATTTACTTCCAAGAAATATACAAAAACTGTTTATTGAAAGACAGGGTGGGTATAATTTGAGAGGGGAACATAATTTAAAAAACTCAATGTCAGAACAACTCTTAAAAGTATGTGCATAGCAATCTGTGGTGTGAATTTGTGGAATGGTCTGTGACAGGAGATAAAACTTAGCACAAGCATAATTCAGTTTAAAAAGTTGTACAAAAACACTTGTTTAAAAGGATATTGGGATGAGGATAGGTGATTGTGAGTGGGATATTTGTTATACTGATTGTATTGGGAAGGGTGATTATAGGGTGATGGGTTGTATATATGACTAAGATACTGTATAGTATATGAGGGTTTTTTCTTTTCTTTTTTTTTTTTCTCTTTCTTGTATGGCTTTGTAAATATTTGATTAGTGTATAAATGTAAATAATTTGGTGTACATACAGCTACTGGTGTACATATGGTGTACATATAGCTGCTAAATTTGTATAAGATCATTATAAGCAGTTGAATAAGGGGTGGGAATTAATAAGCTTTGGCTTCTTCCTGCTCCTTTTCGGACACATACGATTTCATTTATTTATAGATATTGTTTATGACTCTTGATAAATATTCTTGTTTTGTTTTTTGTATGCTGTTTCACACTTGCTTTTTATTCTTTTATTCTGTTCGAAATAAGAATTAAATAAATAAAATAAATAAATACATCCTGTGGATGTAGTGTACCTGGACTATCAGAAAGCTTTTGATATGATCCCACACAGGAGATTAGTTTGCAAAATTAGAGCAC
Source organism: Amblyraja radiata (assembly GCF_010909765.2). Classification (NCBI taxonomy): domain Eukaryota; kingdom Metazoa; phylum Chordata; class Chondrichthyes; order Rajiformes; family Rajidae; genus Amblyraja; species Amblyraja radiata. The sequence continues at coordinate 734,061 of NW_022630164.1, forward strand.
ATGGTATTGGGGTTAGGGTATTGACATGGACAGAAAATTGGTTGGCAGACAGGAAACAAAGAGTAGGGATTAACGGGTCCCTTTCAGAATGGCAGGCAGTGACTAGTGGGCTGTGTTGTGTACTACACATCAGTCCATTGGATTTTGCAGGAGTGGTCTATCTTGCTCCGCTATAGGATCTTTGCTCGTGAGGTGTCGCAAGGCTTGGTGCTGGGAACGCAGATATTTACAATATAAATTATTGATTTAGATGAAGGAATTAAAAGTAACATTAGCAAATTTGCAGATGACACAAAGATGGGTGGTAGCGTGAACAGTGAAGTGGATGCTATGAGGATGCAGGATGACTTGGACAGGTTGGGTGAGTGGGCAGATGTATGGCAGATGCAGCATAATGTGGATAAATGTGAGGTTATCCACTTTGGTGGCAAGAACAAGAAGACAGATTATTATCTGAATGGTGTCAGATTAGGAAAAGGGGACGTGCAACAACACTTGGGTGTCTGTGCATGACACTGAAAGTAAGTCACAGGTACAGCAGGCAGTGAAGAAAGCTAATGGCATGTTGGCCTTCATAACGAGAGGATTTGAATATAGGAGCAAAGATGTCCTTCTGCACTCTGGTGAGACCACACCTTGAGTATTGTGTGCAGTTTTGGTCTCCTAATTTGAGGAAGGATATTCTTGCAATTCAGGGAGTGCAGCATAGGTTCGCAAGCTTAATTCCTGGGATGACGGGACTGTCATATGATGAAAGAATGGAGCAACTGAGCTTGTATTCACTTGAATTTAGAAGGATGAGAGGGTGTCTTACAGAAACATAAAATTATTAAGGGTTTGGACACGCTAGATGCAGGAAATATGTTCCCGATGTTGGGGGAGTTCAAAACCAGGGGCCATAGTTTAAGAATAAGGGGTAGGCCATTTAGAACTGAGATGAGGAAAAACTTTTTCATCCAGAGAGTTGTGAATTTGTGGAATTATCTGCCTCAGAAGGGAATGCAGGCCATTTCACTGGGCATTATTAGAGCTAGCGGAATCAAGGGATATGGGGAGAGGGCAGGAATGGGGTACTGGTTGTGGATGATACCCTGATCACATTGAATGGCGGTCTGGCTCGAAGGGCCGAATGGCCTGCTGCTGTACCTATTGTTTATGTATCTATGTATCCTCCCACAACCAGAGAGCAGTGCCTGAACTATTATCTACCTCTTTGGTGGTCCTCGGACTATCCTTGATCAGACTTTACCTTGCACTAAACATTATTCCCTTATCATGTATCTATACACTGTAAACAGCTCGATTGTAATCCTGTATTGTCTTTCAGCTGACTGGATAGCACGCTACAAAAAGCTTTTCACTGTACCTCGATACACGTGACAATAAACTAAACTGAAATAAATTGAACTGAACAACAACTAACTCTTAACGTGAACAAATGGTCCTTAGTCTAACTAGTTGAACCCGCAAAGCAATGACGTTCCTTGCATTGGAAATCCAGCAGTGTGTGTATGCTTGCCGATGAATACAATGTGTACTCTTTGATATGAAAATGATAACGCCCGCGTGGAGAACATGGGATTACTAGGAATGCTGCCTCACAGCATCAGAGACCCGTGTTTGATCCTGGGTGCTGTCTGTGCGGAGTTTGTACGTTCTCCCCGTGACCTGCGTGGGTTTTCTCCGAGATCTTCAGTTTCCTCACTCACTCCAAAGACGTGCAGTTTATAGGTTAATTGGCTTAGTATAAATGTCTTTTTTTAATTGTCCCTAGTGTGTGTCGGACAGTGTTAGTGTGCGGCGATCGCTGGTCGGTGCAGACTCGGTGGGCCGAAGAGCCTGTTTCCACGCTGTAACTAAACTAAACTAAACCAGCATCAGTGGGCACGAGTGGTCCGTTTAAATGGTCACATCAAGGAGCAAGTGTTTTATTTCTGTGTATAAGTGTAACAGTGTGTCAAGTGTATAAATCTGAAGAAGGGTCTCGACCCGAAACATCACCCATTCCTTCTCTCCAGAGGCGCTGCCTTGTCCCGCTGAGTTACTCCAGCTGTTTGTGTCTATCTTCAGTTTAAACCAGCATCTGCAGTTCCTTCCTACACTATATCTCTCTCTACATCACCGTCTATATATATCTCGTTTCCCTTTTCCCTGACTCTCAGTCTGAAAAAGGGTCTTGACCCGACACCTCACCCGTTCCTTCTCTCCAGAGATGCTGCCGTAGAAACATAGAAACATAGAAAATAGGTGCAGGAGTAGGCCATTCGGCCCTTCGAGCCTGCACCTCCATTCAATATGATCATGGCTGATCATCCAACTCAGTGTCCTGTACCTGCCTTCTCTCCATATCCCCTGATCCCTTTAGCCACATCTAACTCCCTCTTAAATATAGCCAATGAACTGCCCTCAACTACCTTCTGTGGCAGAGAATTCCACAGATTCACCACTCTCTGTGTGAAAATTGTTTTTCTATCTCGGTCCTAAAATACTTCCACCTTATCTTTAAACTGTGACCCCTTGTTCTGGATTAGTTAGTCCAGCTTTTTGCGTCCACCAAGTGTAAGTACTTGAGTCCTTCAAATCTGCGGAGGGACTTCATGAAATCATAGCCAGCCTTGCTTGTTGAACGTGTGGCAGCTATCGAGGGGACAGTTGGAAAGCAGGGTGTTGGCACTGGGAAGTCATACACTTATGCTCGAATTTCAAACAGTTGAAACCTTTCACTTCAATGGTGGGCTGAAGGGCCTGTTTCCATGATGTATATGTGGGCTGAAGAGCCTGTTTCCATGATGTATATGTGGGCTGAAGGGCCTGTTTCCATGATGTATATGTGGGCTGAAGGGCCGGTTTCCATGATGTATATGTGGGCTGAAGGGCCTGTTTCCATGATGTATATGTGGGCTGAAGGGCCTGTTTCCATGATGTATATGTGGGCTGAAGGGCCTGTTTCCATGATGTATATGTGGGCTGAAGGGCCTGTTTCCATTATGTATATGTGGGCTGAAGGGCCTGTTTCCATGATGTATATGTGGGCTGAAGGGCCAGTTTCCATGATGTATATGTGGGCTGAAGGGCCTGTTTCCATGATGTATATGTGGGCTGAAGGGCCTGTTTCCATGATGTATATGTGGGCTGAAGGGCCTGTTTCCATGATGTATATCTAAACTAAATCAAACTATACTAAGCTCTCCGCCACATTAATCTGAATGTTTTACCCCTCCCTCCCGCCTTCTCCCCATAACCCCTGACAACCGTACTAATCAAGAATCTATCTTTCCCTGCCTTAAACAATATCAATTGACGGCCTCCACAGCCTTCTGTGTCATATTTAGTCATATATATTCCGATTTCCATTTGAACCTTTAAACGATTCTTTATCCCTTGTAATGAATGTTGGCATCAAACCCATATCACAGTGAGTTGAGGAATGAGTGTAGATATCTTGGGAGATGGTCTGTGTGGAGAATGTTGCTGCATCTAATCCCCAGTCAGTGTTGGTTTCATGTAATGATTCCAGTCAGTGCATCCCAACCGTCCAATCCCGGAGATAGACAAATTATGCTGGAGTAACTCAGCGGGTCCGGCTGCATCTCTGGAGAGAAGGAATGGATGAGGTTTCAGGTCGAGACCCTTCTTCAGGCTGAGAATCAGGGGAGATGGAAAGGAGAGGTATAGATGGTGACATAGAGAGATATAGAAGAAAGGAAAGAAAGAAATGCAAAAAATAGAGACGGAGAGCAGGAGAAATCACAGAGAGAGGATGGTGCAGAACTCTCATGGGAGAGAGTCATAGAGTCATAGGGTGATACAGCACGGAAACAGGCCCTTCAGCCCAACTTGCCCACACTGCCCAACATGTCCCAACTATACTAGTCCCACCTGCCCACACTTCCCCCCCATGTCCCTCCAAACCTGCTCTATCCATGTAACCATCTAACTGTGTAGGAAGGAACAGCAGATGCTGTTTTAAACCGAAGATAGACACAAAAAGCTTAACTCAGCGGGACAGGCAGCATCTCTGGAGAGAAGGAAAGGGTGACATTTCGGGTCGAGACCCTTCTTCAGACTGGTTAGCGATAAGGCAAACAAGAGATATAGACGGTGATGTGGAGAGACAAAGACTAATGAATGAAAGATATGCAAAACGTAACAATGATAAAGGAAACAGGCCATTGTTAGCTGTTTGTCGGGTGAAAACGAGAAGCTAGAGCGACTTGGGTGGGGGAGGGATAGAGAGAGAGGGAATGCCAGGGGCTACCTGAAGTGAGAGAAATCAGTATCATACCACTAGGCTGTAAGCTGCCCAAGCGAAATATGAGATGCATTTAGCCTCACTCTGACAATGGAGGAGACCTAGGACAGGAAGGTCTGTTTAGGAATGGTAAGGAGAATTAAAGTGTTCAGCAACCGGGAGATCAGGTAGGTTCAGGCTGGCTGAGCGAAGGTGTTCCGTGAAACGATCGCCCAGTCTGCGTTTGGTCTCGCCGATGTATAAGAGACCACATCTTGAGCAACGGATACAGTAGATGAGGTTGGATGAGGTGCAAGCGAATCTCTGTGTAACCTGAAAGGACTGCCAGGGTCCCTGGGAAGAGTCGAGGGAGGAAGTATAGGGCATGGCCGTCCGAAGGGGGGGGTGCATTGAGTGCGACCGCACCCCCCTTTTTCCCCACAGAATAAGAAAAAATCCTTAGGAAAAAAATAAATAAAAAATTCGAGGGGGAAAAAAAAAATGGGGAAAAAAATCATTTTCCACTTTATCGGAAAAGCTCCCGAAATTCTGGTGCCGGCTGCTGGATGATTTTGGAGAAAAAAATGTGACCATCCGCGCCCGCGCAGTTGGGGAAACGACGCAAAATGACGCCGTCACTCCACGCGTGTGTAGTGGGCCCGGGCAGGATCAGACTGTGATTTGTACCCCACACATAGAGCTCGATGCCTCGTGTCATCTACTCCAGGTAAGTAGTGGAATATTGCGTTGCAGGAGGGGAAGTCTGTTTTTTATCCTCGGTTCGAACGGGCCCGGGGGGGTGGGGGGGGGGGCGCGGAGTGCGGTGTCTGCCCGCCCGGTCCAGCGCCTCCATCCGCGGCATCGAAGCCTCACCAACGGCCAGCCTGGGGGCCAAGCCATCTTCCCCCCACGCCACACCCACTGGCCCACGCCACCCCAACTGGGCCCATGTCACCCCCGCTGGGCCCACGCCACTCCCGCTGGGCCCACGCCACCCCCGCTGGGCCCACGCCACCCCAACTGGGCCCATGCCACCACACTGGGCCCACGCCACCACACTGGGCCCACGCCACCACTGCTGAATAATTTTAAACAATATCAAATGATGTCAAACAATTCGAACCGCTTTCTTTTCCTTGATAACAATACTGAAACATATGAATTCCATTGTATGTGACATAAATGTACATTTTAATGGAATCATTATATACAGATGTAACATTTCCATTTCGAGATCGGGGGGTGGGGGGATGGGGGAAAACATGCGTCAAGCCAATAGCCTAATCGTTAAAGAGCTAAAAGATAGCCTAATCGATAAAGAGCTGAGAAGAGGAATCAGAGCTGCCAAGGAAAGGTACTCTGAGAAGTTGAAGAGTAAGTTCTCAGCTAGTGACTCTTCTTCAGTTTGGAAGCGCATGCAAGAAATCACCAGCTATAAGAGGAAAGCCCCCCGCTCTTTGAACAATCGTCAGCTGACGAACAACCTGAATGAGTTTTACTGCAGGTTTGAAAATCAGAAACGTAACCCTGGTACCCCCTCCCCAACAAACACAGCCAGACCCCAGTCTGCAAAGAATGGACCCTGCACCCTCTCCTTCCCATTCATCACTTCACACCTACTTAAGGCAAGAGTCCAGTATGAAAAGAGTGGACCCTTTCCCACCCCAACCAACATATCACACCCAATTACTCATTTTTAACCAGTACCTGCAGAGATGCCTGCTTCAAAGTCACCACTATTGTCCCTGTACCCAAAAAGGTAAGGATTACTGGTCTATATGACTACAGGCTTGTCGCACTGACCTCTGTTGTCATGAAGACCGTTGAAAGGCTTGTGCTGGCCAAGCTGAAAAATATCACAATCCCTCTGCTGGACCCCCTGCAGTTTGCATATTGGGTCAATAGATCTGTGGATGACGCAGCCTGCACTTCATCCTCCAGCACCTAGACTGCCGGGGGCCTATGCGAGGATTTTGTTTTGTTGATTTTAGCTCTCCATTCAACACCATTGTGCCAGCGCTGCTACGCTCCAAACCTTCTGAGTTGACTATGCCTGAACCCCTCTGTCGGTGGATCACCAGCTTTCTGACAGACAGGAAGCAGCATGTGAGACAGGAAAGCATATCTCAGACCCGCAAACGTCCAGCATAGGAGCACCGCAAGATGCGTACTCTCCCCTCTCCTCTACTCTCGCCACACCAATGACTGCACATCCACAGACACCTCTGTCAAGCTTCTCAAGCTTGCGGACAACACAACCCTGATTGGACATCCAGGATGGGGATCTTTGTACTCTTTTCAGTTTGACATCTTTCCTATAACATGGTGCCCAGAACTGAACACAATATTCTAAATGCGGTCTCACCAACGTCTTATACAACTGCAACATGACCTCCCAACTTCTATACTCAATACTCTGACTGATGAAGGCCAGTGCCAAAATACATTTTGACCACCTGATATACCTGCGACACAACCTTCAAGGAACCATGCAACCATCAACCATTCCTCTGCCCACCTGGCTAATTGATCCAGATCCTGCTGCAATCTTTCACAACCATCTTCACTATATGCAAAAGCACTCACTTCTGTATCATCAGCAAACTTGCTAAACTTGCCCTGTTCTGTGACGTTTCACAGAGTGCTGGAGTAACTCAGCGGGCCAGGCTGAGTATAGAGGTTGGGAGGTCATGTTGCAGTTGCATAAGAAGTTGGTGAGGCCGCATTCAGAGTATTGTATTCAGTTCTGGGCACCATGTTATAGGAAAGATGTCATCAAACTGGAAAGGGTACAGTGAAGATTTACGAGGATGTTGCCAGGACTAGAGGGCCAGCGTTATAGGGAGAGGTTGAGTAGGCAGGGACTCTATTTCATGGAGCACAGGAGAATGAGGGATGATCTAATAGAGGTGTATAAAATCATGATTTGAATATATATGGTTGAGTCTTTTGCCCAGAGTAAGTGAATCGTGGAGCAGAGGACATAAGTTTAAGGTGAAGGGCAAACGATTTAATAGGAATCTGTGGAGTATGTTTTTTACACAAAGGGTGGTAGGTGTATGGAACAAGCTGCCAGAGGAGGTAGTTGAGGCGGGGACTATCGCAACATTTAAGAAACAGTTAGACAGGTACATGGATAGGACAGGTTCGGAGGGATATGGATCAAACGTGGGCAGGTGGGACTAGTGCAGATGGGACATGCTGGGCCGAAGGGCCTGTTTCCACACTGTATCACTCTATGACCCTATCTTTCCCTCTCAAACCCATTCCCCTGCCTTCTCCCCATTACCTCTGACACCCGTATCAATCAAGAATCTATCAATCTCCTCCTGAAAAATGTCCATTGACTTGACCTCCACAACTATCTGTGGCAATGAATTCCACAGTTCACCACCCTCTGACTTAAGAAATTCCTGCTCATCTCCTTCCTAAAGGAATGTCTTTTAATTCTGAGGCTGTGGCCACTGTTCCTAGACTCTCCCACTAGTGGAAACATCCTCTCCACATCCACTCCATCCAGGTTTTTACCAGGCTGGGACAGACGGCAACAGCTTCACACCGTGTCCCAAAGCTTGTGTCCGGTCCTGCATCACCCAAGGCAGCAGAGACGTTATAGGAGAGGGCAAGCACTGTAACAAAGTAGCGATGGTTTGGGTAACATTCAAGAATGTCTATGCATGGCACATCAGGAATATTACTGAAAAACGGTCTTGATCCGAAATAAAATCTATACCTTTTTTCCAGAGATGCTGCCTGACTCACTGAGTTACTCCAGCTCTCTGTGACATGTCATCTATCCATGTTCTCCAGATATGCTGCCTGACCCGCTGAGTTATTCCAACATTCTGTGAAACGTCGCCTATTCATATTCTCCGCAGATGCTGCCTGACCCACTGAGTTACTCCAGCACTTTGTGTCTATTTTCCCTTCACCCATCTGCCCAAGCCGACTCTGCCCCCTCCTTTCCTATGTTCCATTCCACCCATAAACCTCTCTCTGCCTTTACATTTCACTCCTCTTTCAAATCTGCTCTACTTATCTACATGCATTTTCTTCTTCACTTTTTAGTCATAGAATGATGCAGTGTGGAAACAGGCCCTTCAGCCCAACTTGCCCACACCGCCCAACATGTCCCATCTAAACTAGTCCCACTCACACGGGTTTGGCCCATATCCATCTAAACGTGTCCAAATGTCTCTTAAACATTAGGATAGTCCCAGCCTTAACTGCCTCCTCTGGCAGCTCGTTCCATACACCCAGCACCCTTTGTGTGAAAAAGCTACCTCTCAGATTCCTGTTAATTACTGAAATTTTGGTCATAAATTTGGGGCAAAAATGCTCCAAAATAAGGCTCAGAATGCATCAGAGAGCATCTAAAACCCCAGAGCTTCCAGGGCCCGCTTGAGGGCCTGGCATCGAGGGACTTCACGCTTCGCGTTCGTGATGTGCGCAGCGCACACATTATTGCAGTATACATTTTTTTAAATCCTGTCATGCCACCCCCCTTTTTGGAAAGCTTCGTACGGGCCTGCTCACTGACTCACACACTCACTCACTCACTCACTCACTCACTCACTCACTCACTCACTCACTCACTCACTCACTCACTCACTCACTCACTCACTCACTCACTCACTCACTCACTCACTCACTCACACACTCGCACACTCGCACACTCACTCACTCACACACTCACTCACACACTCACACACTCACTCACTCACTCACTCACTCACTCACTCACTCACTCACTCACTCACTCACTCACTCACACACTCACTCACTCACTCACTCACTCACACACTCACTCACTCACTCACTCACTCACACACACACACTCACACACTCACTCACACACTCACACACTCACACACTCACTCACTCACACACTCGCACATTCACTCACTCACTCACACACTCACTCACTCACACACTCACTCACACTCATACACTCACACACTCACTCACATACTCGCACACTCACTCACACACTCACTCACACACACTTGCACACTCACTCACTCACACACTCACTCACTCACACACTCGCACACTCACTCACACACACACACACTCACTCACTCACACACACTCACACACTCACACACACTCGCACACTCACTCACTCACACACTCGCACACTCGCACACTCACACACTCGCACACTCACACACTCACACACACACACTCTCACACTCACACGCTCGCACACTCACACACTCATATTGTCTTCTTCCAGATAAGTTACTGGACTGGAAGCTAGTGTTCCAGAGGATTAAATCAACGACATGAGTTCAAATCTCAACCTAGCAGATGGAGAAGTTCAATTCAAGTAATTAAATAAATTGTCATTAAAAAAAAATGCCAGACTGAATAGTAATGATCAGACTGAACGTAATTCTTTCAGATTGAGTGAAGATGGTTTCCAACCCGAAACATCACCCATCCCTTTTCTCCAGACAGGCTGCCTGACCCGCTGAGTGACTCTAGCATTTTGTATCTATATTTGGTATAAAGCAGCACTTGCAGTTCTTTGTTTCTACTGAACGTAACTATCCACCTGCTCACTAATATCCTTGAGAGAAGGAGATTGTCCTGAACCTGTTTTGAATCCAGAAATGACACTGTAATTGCCTGTTTTTCCCTCAATATCCACACCCACAAACAAATACCCAAATGTATTTAAAAAATTGATCAGTAGATTATAAACATATATCAGAAATAACAGAACGGGGAGATCCTGGGCGGCACTGCGGTGCAGCGGGTAGAGACCACGCCAGAGACCCAGGTTCAAGCATAAATTGTACATTCTCTCCGTGTCCGAATGGGTTTGCTCCGGGTGCTCCAGTTTCTTCCCACATTTCAAAGATGTACAGGTTTGTAGGTTAATTAGCTAGGTATAAATGTAACAATGGCTCTCATGTGTGTGTAGGGTAATGTTAATGTGCAGGCATCGCTGGTTGGTGCAGATTAGATAAGTGAGGAGGAAAAGATTAGTGTAGACAAATGTAAATCATTTACAGTCAGAAAAAGGTGAATTTATAATGGGGAACAAAGAAATGTTAGACCAGTACTTTTGTTTTGGTTTGGTTTGGTAAGTACTTTGGTTCTGTCTTCACTAAGGAAGACACAAACAATCTCCCAGAAATACTAGGGGACCGAGGATGTAGTGGGAGGGAAGAACTGAAGGGAATCCACGTTAGTCAGGAAATGGTGTTAGGTAAACTGTTGGGATTGAAGTCAGATAAAACCCCTGGGCCTGATGGTTTGCATCCCAGAGTACTCATGGAGGGAGAGAGAAAGCGGGGAATTATAGAACAGTTAGCCTTACATCGGTAGTGGGGAAGATGCTTGAGTCGATTCTTAAAGATGTAATAGCAGCGCATTTGTAAAGCCTTCCACCGCCTGGCGCCTTGACTCGTGGATGGCCAGCTTGGCCAGGCCCAGGAGCAACCCAACCAGGACATCTTCAGCCCTACCCTCTCCCCTACGCACAGGGTATCCAAAGATGAGGATGGTGGGTGAGAAATGCAGCCAGAAGGCAAGGAGCAACCCCTTTAGGTATTCAAACAGTGGCTGCTGCCTCACGCACTCCATGTACACGTGGTACACAGACTCTTCCAGCCCGCAAAAGTAGCAGGCGGCCGGCGAGTCTGTGTACCACGAGAGAAACAGGTTGCAGGGAACACCTCGGTGCAATACCCTCCACCCCAGGTCCCCAATGTAGAGGGGGAGAATCCCTGCATAGAGGGACCAATGCATAACAAGCTTTTTTTTTTTTTTTTTTTTTTTTTAAATCAAAAATATTTATTCAAATATTAAAATAGTATTGACACTACAATAAAACAAAACACCACCATAATACAAGACGAACAAATATGCTCAGCAACTGCTAAACAATTATATTGCAATCCTTGTCAAGGATACATTCAACCCCCCTCGGTGCCCAGCGGTCCCGGAACTCCCTCAGGGTGCCCGTAGACAGGGCGTATTCCCTTTCCATCCGCACCCGGGCACGGACGTATCCCCGGAAAAGGGGCAGGCAGCCGGCTCGGGTAGAGCCCTCCACCGTCTGGCGCCGTGACTCGCGGATGGCCAGCTTGGCCAGGCCCAGGAGCAACCCAACCAGGACATCTTCAGCCCTACCCTCTCCCCTACGCACAGGGTGTCCAAAGATGAGGATGGTGGGTGAAAAATGCAGCCAGAAGGCAAGGAGCAGCCCCTTTAGATATTCAAACAGCGGCTGCAGCCTCACGCACTCCATGTACACGTGGTACACAGACTCTTCCAGCCCGCAACAGTGGCAGGCGGCTGGCGAGTCTGTGAACCGCGAGAGAAACAGGTTGCAGGGAACACCTCGGTGCAATACCCTCCACCCCAGGTCCCCAATGTAGAGGGGGAGAATCCCTGCATAGAGGGACCAATGCATAACAAGCTTGGAGGGGATGATGGTATTGAACGCCGCACTGTAATCTACCAACAACATCCTGACATTTGTGTTTTTATTGTCCAAGTGGTCAAGTGCAGAGTGGAGAACCAGTGAGATTGCATCCTCCGTTGACCTGTTGTGGTGGTAGACAAACTGTAATGGGTCAAGTTTCTTGTTGAGGTGGGAGTTGATATGCGCCATTACCAACCTCCCAAAGCACTTCATCACCACGGATGTTAGTGCCACTGGTTGATTGTCGTTGAAGCACGTTACCTTACTATCTATACCAGAGGTCCCATTGCAGTCCTGAGTGAGTTCAGCGCTCTTGGCCATGGTGTTTGTCAGGTGAGATTTGGGGGTGGAGATTGGAGAGTCAAAGTGTCAAACAGCACGGAAACAGACCCTTCGGTCCCATATCTATGTCCACCAAGATGTCGAAAGCAGCTAGTCCCATCTGCCCGCATTTGGCCCAAATCCTTCTAAGCTTCTCCTATCCATGAACCTGGTCAAATGTATTTTAAATACTGTAATTGTAACCATGCCTACAGTTACCTCTGGCAGCTTCTTCATTCATTCATTCATTCACTCATTCATTCATTCATTCATTCATTCATTCATTCATTCATTCATTGTCCCCATTTACCGCAGTAGTTTATGACACAAATTCTTCCCTCCCTTCTCTTTCTGCTCCCCACTCCCCTTCTACCAGATTCCCTTCTTTCCCATCTCTATCCCTCCCCTATCTCCACCGCTCCTCTCTCCTCTCTGCCGTTCCTCCTTCCCCAGTCCTCACCAAAGATCATAGAGGAGCAAGATAGACCACTCCTCGAAAAACGCGTAGTATGACGTGTGTGATTGTCGACGCCATTTCATTGAGCATTTTTTTGGGCTTCCCCCATACTGTCATGGCATCCTCATGTAAATCTTCATCTCACTGCTCCGCTATCAATTGTTCTAATCGTAAATCTAAACGACCAGACCTGTCATTCTTTAGGTTCCCCGATAAAAAAGAAAGGTAAGACAATATTATTATTATTTTTTGTCGTATTCTGTCGTGAAAATGTTATTTTCTGTTCTCCCATCAACGGCCATTGGGAAACTATGTTTGTCGGTACATTAGAAAGTTAGTAGACTTATTTTTAATAGATCTTTACTTACCACTATAATAAAGACAATTTTAACACTTCTGTACGTTTTTGGTTTTGTTCTTGTAGGGGATTGGTCTCCAAAATAAGGCCCGCGGGACACATTAGGCCCAGTGACCACGAGATTTTTCGAGCTCAGATTCGAGTCCGAGAACGCGGCGGCTGTTACCCGTTATATCCCTCGAATTGTCGAGACATCACAAGCAAAGATCACAAGCCCGCCGTGAAGAAGGGTGCAATCAAATATTATACAACACTGCTCTATCATCTTTGGGTGCAATGGTGGGCCGGGGGGTTCGGCGGCGGCGGCCGCAATCAAAGATACGAGAGGAGCTCTGCTGTATAATCTTTGGTCGGAATGGGACGGCTGCACGTTATAATGTGCTATCGTTCCACCCTCCCTCTCCCCCTTCTCCCTGTCCCCTTCTCCCTCTCCCCCCTTCTCCCTCTCCCCCCTTCTCCCTCTCTTCTCTCGATCTCTCTCTTCTCTCGATCTCTCTCTCCCCTCTCTTCTCTCGATCTCCCTCCCTTCCCTCTCTCCCTCCCTTCCCTCTCTCCCTCCCTTACCTCTTCGTGAGAGTTGGCAGCTCTGCTATGCCTTGGGTCCAAAAGAGGATAGAAAGAAAATACTTAATGGTCTTTGTAAGAAGATTTTAATAAGCTCTTCTACATTTAAGGTAAATTGACATATTAGAGGCAAAAAGCATCTTCAATATACAGGTCTCTCCACACAACTGAAAACAATTGCATTTAAGTGATATATCATCCATTGTTCAGGCATGTAGTTATGATCATCTTTTTTCTTATTAGTTAATCCTAAATGATATCTCCTGTAATTTCAGATGTCAACAGTGGGTCCAGAATACTCATCGACAAGATCTCCTGCACCGAACTGCAGAGTATTTGTCAAATAACTGCCCTCTTATGTACATTGTGTGAAATTGTGATTTGTTAACTGCACAAAACTAATGCAAATGGCGATATATTTATTATTGTATCTACGTTGGACATTTTGCTCTTTGGTGTCAGAACGCGGGGTGGGAGATTGCAACCTTCACGTGGTCCGCCCTGTTTCGACAAATAAGATCAAATAGAACAAGTTGTCCTACAACTTTAGGCTGTGCACGCCATACGCAAGAAGAAGAAGTAGAAGTGTCAGAACGCAGTCTGAAAAAGGCTTCCGACCTGCAACGTCACCTATTCCTTTTCTCCAGAGATGCTGCCTGACCCACTGAGTTACTCCAGCATTTTGTGTCTATCTCTGTTTAGATTGGACTCGTGGGTGGAGATTGCGGCTGGTCTGGTGATCTAGAACGAGGGCCAAAGTCTCAGAATATGGGTAATGATATTTAGTAATGAGACAAGGAGCAGTTTCTTCACTCAAGGGCTGGGAATCTTGGAATTCTTGATCGCGTGAGATGGTGGAAGTCGAGTCCTTGAAAGGAGGGATATTTTTTTTCAAATACGAAAAGGATGAGGGATAATGGAGAGAATGTGGGAATAAGGTGTTGAGGTGCAGGATCAACAATAATCTTACTGATGGTGGTGTGAACTTAGATGGCTTATCCTTGCTTTTATTTCTTACAAAGATACAGCGCGGAAACAGGCCCTTTGGCCCACCGCGTCCGCTTTGACCAGCGATCCCCGCACACTAACACCATCCTACACACACTAGGGACAATTTACACTTATACCAAGCCTACAAACCTGTATGTCTTTGGAGTGTGGGAGGAAACCGAAGATCTCGGAGAACACCCATTCAGTCACGGAGAGAACCTACGAACTTTACCGCAGCACCACCATGCCGCCCTTAATCCACTAGGGTACTAGGTTACAATAAACTTCCTACATATTCCAGGAATGCATCTCATAAAAATGGGAGAGGTTTAAATGCATTGTAAAATCTGCTCTCAGTTTCCTAGATCGGTATTGCTCTAATGGCCTCTTTGTATCATTTTCTTTGATTTAAACCATCCATTGTTCTGCATTTAGATTTTATTTTTCCCCTGTGGATCACAAGGCACTGTTTGTTTCAGGGGTGACTCTAATCTCCAGCGTAATTTGACAAGACAGCCAAGAGGGCAAACACAGGCAGTTCAGAGCTGCTGCCTGTATCGCATGAGAGAACAAGAATGAGACCAACTTGTTTTTTGCAGATCATCAACCCCTGACTGATGTTATCAATGCCGATGGTGACTCAAGGAGACTCAACCAGGTGGTGGTTTACAAAGGTCCATGCCCATTGTTCCTCATGGCATACCACCAGCCTCAACAGATCACCTAGTCATAGAGTCTCACAGCGTAGAAGCAGGCCCTTCAGCTCAACTTGCCCACGCTGGCCAACATGTCCCATCTACACTAGTCCCACATGCCTGCATTTGGCCCATACCCCTCTAAACCTGTCCTAACCATCAAATAACCTAACAGAACTGTCATATGAAGAAAGATTTAAAAGACTAGGCTTGTATTCACTGGAGTTTAGAAGGGTGAGGGGGTTCTTATCATATTGTCTACAGTGTACTATGTTTACAGATTTTGTTGTGCTGCTGAAAGTAAGAATTTAATTGTTCTATCTGGGACAAGCTAGATGCAGGAAATTGTTCTACATGACAATAAAACACTCTTGTTAGATGCAAGGGGATCTTATAGAAACATATAAATGAATAAAAGGACTGAACAAGCTAGATACAGGAAAAATGTTCCCAATGTTGGGCGAGTCCAGAACCAGGGGCCACAGTCTTAGAACAAAGGGGAGGCCATTTAAGACTGAGGTGAGAAACAACTTTTTCACCCAGAGAGTTGTGAATTTGTGGAATTCCCTGCCACAGAGAGCAGTGGAGGCCAAATCACTGGGTGGTTTTAAGAGAGCGTTAGATAGATCTCTAGGGGCTAGTGGAATCAAGGGATATGGGGAGAAGGCAGGCACGGGTTATCGATTGGGGCTGATCAGCCATGATCACAATGAATGGCGGTGCTGGCTCGAAGGGCCAAATGGCCTCCTCCTGCACCTATTTTCTATGTTTCTAGAACACTCATCCAGCAATCCTCGAGCCCACCAGCTCATCCCGTAGTCAATTCATCAGCTTTTCCATAAGAACTTCCAAAAGAATGACAATCAGACAATCTCGATTACCCTCAGCCCATCAAGCAGCCCCTTAATTCACCCAGAAGTCTGAACTATTGAATGCTCACTGCATCTCTTTCCATGTCGGCAAGTTAATATCCAGCTGCATGAACCATGTGAAAAGGGAATAAATAGATGCATGTGGTGCAGTGATTTGTGCAGCACTATAGGCCTGGAGACCAAGAGGAGTTCACCATTGAACGGAGTTTGAACGGGGGGCTTGAGGCCCCCGACCGAGGAAGAACAAAAGGAAGGGACTTGAACTTTATTTCGCCTTCCATCACAGTGAGGAATGTGTAGGAGTCACTGTGGTGAATGTCCGTATTAAAATGTGTTTTTGAGTGCTGTTGCTTTTAATTGTATGACTGACCTGGCCAATGAAATTCCTCGTATGTTGCAAAACATGGCAAATAAAATCTGATTCTGATTCTGAAAAGCCTTTCCCTTCCATACTCTTTCCTCTCTTTGATCTTTTTGCAGTTGACTGCCTTTCTGTACTTGTTGCAAGAGATTGTCGTGGCATCCAGCATCCTCGGAGAATGTAGAATTAAAGGCAGAGGCAATGCCAGTTTTAAAGATGGTTATTTGCCTCAAGATTGGATTATTGTATCTCCAGAACCTCCCCAGAGGCTCTGGGAGACACAAGGTTCAAGAGGGAACACAAAAAGCCTAATTAGGAAGAATATTAAGAGTAAGATTTTCAATTAAAATACTGTAATTGATGGAGCCTTGCCTTTAAATTGGTTCTTGGATGAAACCCTGATGGTTCTCACATTGTCTCTTTAAATTTACTCTCCTTTTCACACTTGCATTAAAACACACAGCCACCGCCATTCACAGTGATACTGCCCGGCAGTCTCATAATTACAATCAACACAGCCACCTTGACAGCCACACAAAATGATGTAAATACAAATTGTTTTCCTTGTTTAAGAAGTTCAATATACAATTATTTGAAATTGTGGGGGTTGGTACAAAATACTGCTGACCCACACATGTGTTGCTATGAGACATTCACATTTAAAAAATCCATGTCTCAAAAAAAGCAAGAAGGTGTCCATGTTATTTGACCAACTTATCAGATGAATTTAAATATGTAGGTATGTATGCATTAGTTTTGCTCCTAATTCCCTTTTCCAAATCATTAATATATATGGTAAACAGTTGCGGCCCCAACACCAAGCCTTGCGGCAAAAAAATCCAGAAGATTAGTCAAACATGATTTCCCTTTCATAAATCCATGTTGACTTGGACTAATTCTTTTACTGCTATCCAAATGCCCCATTATTACATCTTTAATAATTGACTCCAGCATCTTTCACACCACCAAAGTCGGGCTAACTGGTCTGTAATTCCCCGTTTTCTCTCACGCTCCTTTCTTGAAAAGTGGGATAGCATTAGCTATCCTCCAATCCACAGGAACTGATCGTAAATCTATTGATCGTTGGAAAATGATCATATGTATAAATATATATGTATGTGTATATATGTATGTATGTGTATATATGCATGTATATGTATATGTGTGTATATATGTATGTATATATATGTTTATATATGTGTGTATGTATGCATATAAATGTATCCATATGTATGTGTGCATTTGTATGTGTATACGTGTGTATGTATGTATGTGTGTATATATATGTATGTGTATAAATATATATATCTGCATATATTTATTATTACTATATAATTATATATATAATTGCCTTTATGGTTTATGCACATCATCTTACAAGACAAATGAATTAATTGTGATTATTTAAATCAAAGTTGCTTCTGATCCATGAGAATAAACTTTATTATCTCTAACTTGCCTCTCACACACAGACACATTCATATAAATATATAAAATATATATACGTTAAATTTAATTTCGTGCAATGTGTGTTAAAGGGAAACTGCACAATACAACGCAAAGGAGGGGGCTGTTCCCGCTACAATATACTCGAGGATCTTTGCTTTGGATCAAAGATTATAGAGGAGCTCTATAATCTTTGCTTTGGATCACAGCGGGTGGCATACCGGAAGTCGCGTGTCGCTTAAAGAAATGGCGGCCGTGACGTTCCGTCACGTACTACACGTCAGTCCATTGGATTTCGGAGAAGTGGTCTATCTTGCTCCTCTATGATCTTTGGTCCTCACCACTCTCTCCACCTCTTTTCTCCCTTCCACCCATTCATACATTCATGTCATAGGAGCAGAAGTAGGCCATTCAGCTCACCGAGTCCACTCCACCATGCTATCAGCTGATCTATCTTTCCCGCTCATCCCCATTCTCCTGCTTTCTCCCCATAACCTCTGCCACCCTTACTAATCAAATATCAAATATCTGTCAATCTCCGCCTGTAAAATATCCATTGACTTGGCCACCAAAGCCTTCTGTGGCAATTAATTCCACAGATTCACCACCCTCTTACCAAGGAGATTCCTCCTCATCTGCTTTCTAAAGGTCCATCCTTTTATTCTGAGGTTATGCTCTCTGGTTCTAGACTCTCCCACACATGGAGACATCCTATCCACAACCACTCTATCCAGGCTTTTCACTATTTGGCAAGTTTCAATGAGGTTCCCCCTCATCTGTCTAAACTCTAAAGCATTCTGTCTTCATCCTCTCTCCCTCCCTCTCCCTTCCATTCCCTCCCTCCCTCTCCATCCCTCTCCCCCGTAGTGAGAATATAACCCGGGTCTCGTGCGTTGCTAGGCTTCAACTCTACTTGATGGGCCGAATAGCCTAATTGTGCTTCTATTACTCATGAACTTCTCCAGAGATATTGCCTGACCCGCTGAGCTACTCCAGCACTGTCCTTCCTTACACCTCTTTCCCCCTAACTCTATCTCTCCCCATCCTTCCTTCTGCACATCACATTGTAGCACCTTACCATCCACCCTCACCCAGACCTGCCCTCCCTCCCCATTCCCTGCCTTCTCTCCAGCTCCCCTCCCCTCCCAGTCTCTTAGTTTGTCAAGATCATTTTAAGTTGCCGATACCTCTCTTAATCACTGACACTCCGCCCTTCTCACAGGGCACCTGAGACACTGAGACTGGAGCCATGTGGACTCAAACTCACCCTGGCCACTCCCTCTTCTCTCTTCCCATCCAAAACTGCAAGAAATTGCAGCAAATTGTGGACGCAGCCCATACCATCAGACAAATCAACTATTAACTCAATGTTTTACCTCGCGCTGCCTCAGCAAGGCTAGCAGTATCATCAGGGACCATTCTTACCCTGGCCATTCCCTCTTCTCCCATCTCCCATCGGGAAAAATGTATAGAAGCGTGAAAACGCACACCTCCAGATTCAGCCACAGTTCCTTCCCAGTTGTTTTTTATTTTATCTATTTATGTATTTATTAATTTGTTTATTAAAAGCATTGTACATACATCTTAATCATGATATGCAACATAATACATTTTGTGTACAACTTCTCTATTTTTTAAACTTTAAGCTGTAATAGAAAAAGAGAAAAGAGAAAGAAGAGAAGAATGAGGATAGTAGTGAAGTGTAGTCCACAGTAGTTGGCGTTAAATGAATCATGTTGTTTAAGTAGACTGCGTGCTTGAGAATGTGAGAAAAAAAAAGGAAAGAGAAAAGAACAGATAACAGGCCCCAAGGAGAAGAGGGCCTTAAGAAGAGAAAGGAAATAAGTAAAAAATCCAAAGAAGGTAGAGCTGAACAAAAAAGAAAGGGAATGTGCCTAATTCATAACGATTCACACCCATCACCTAGTTGTGAAACAATAACTTTCTAGGGTTATGCTGTCCCATATTATACTTGTAACAAATTAATAAAAGGTGACCATATTCTTAAGAATTATTCTTGTTTTCCTGCTAGAACGAGTCTCATTTCCTCGCGATGTGATATTTCCAACATATTTGTGATCCACATTTTAAACGTTGGGATAGGTGCGTTTTCCAGAATTTAAGTATGTTTTTTTGCCGAAAATAATATTATAAAAATATGATGTTAAGTTATCCAATTCCACCTGTCTATTCATGCCTTGCTCTAGAAAGTCCATCTTCAAATTTTGATAATCTTGTTTTTTCAAATAATCTCGGGTTTGTAATTATCTAAAATATTGGTTATTTTCCAAATTGTATTGAAGCTGTAAGTCTTGGAATGGTAAAAATTTTCCTTCTTCATACAAATCTTCCCAAGTCTTAATTCCTAATCGTTCCCAGAGGGTAAACGTTTTGTCAATAGTCGATGGCTTAAACGCCGGGTTGTTAGCTATCAGTGAGAGAAGCAAAAGATTTCTTCATTTAAGAGAGGATTTCATTTGTCTCCAAATTCGTATTATGCTGTGAATCATCGGGTTTCTCTTATATATTGTGTTCTTCGGTTTTATTGGGGAGAAAAGGATCGCTCCTATGTTAAAAGGAGTACAATCCTCCTTCTCCATTATTGTCCATTCTGCCTGTTGTGTTGAACTGTCCAACCAGTACATTATATTTTTAATGTTCACTGCCCAATGGTAGTACATAAAAGTGGGACGTGTGAGTCCACCGTATTCTTTAGGTTTACATAAATGTCTTCTTTTAATTCTATGGGATTTATAGTCCCATATGAAATTTGTAATGTATGAGTCAATTTGTAAAAACAAGTTTTTAGGTATGTATGTAGGTATTGATTGGAATAATCATTTTAATGGCATTTATTCTGCCTATTAAGGACATCGGTAGTGTTTTCCAAAATTGGATCGACGTTTGTAATTTAGTAAATAAGGGCAGGTAATTTCCCAGTTGTTGTCAGGTAACTGTACCATCCTATCACAACCAGAGAGCAATGCTGAACTACTATCTACCTCTTTGGTGACCATCAGACTATCCTTGATCTGTCTTTGCTGGCTTTACCTTACGCTAAACGTTATTCCCTTAGCATGTATTGATACACTGTAAATGGCTTGTTTGTAATCATGTCTTGTCTTTCTGCTGACTGGTTAGCATGCAACAAAGGCTTTCCACTGTACCTCGGTACACATGATAATAAACTGAACTGAACTGAATTGCTTCAGGCAGTAAACAAATCCTTCGGCTCACTGAGTCCGTGTCAAATATCAAACACTCACAATCTCCCGCTTCTTTGACAATAGACAGTAGGTGCAGGAGTAGGCCATTCGGCCCTTCGAGCCATCACCGCCATTCACTGTGATCATGGTTGATCATCTACAATCAGTAATCCATTCATGCCTTCTCCCCATATCCCTTGACTCCGCTTTAAGAGCTCTCTTGAAAGCATCCAGAGAATTGGCCTCCTCTGCCTTCTGAGGCAGAGAATTCCACAGATTCACAACTCTCTGGGTGAAAATGTTTTTCCTCAAATCTGTTCTAAATAGCCAACCCCTTATTCTTAAACTGTGGCCACTGGTTCTGGACTCCCCCAACATCGGAAACATGTTTCCTGCCTCTAGCGTGTCCAATAATAATCTTATGTTTCAATAAGATCCCCTGTCATCCTACTAAATTCCAGAGTATGCAAGCCCAGCTGCTCCATTTATTCAACATATGACTGTACAGCCTTCCCGGGAATTAACTTTGTGAACCTCAATATTATTATAGACAATTTTCTACCCTGGAAAAAAGATTTGGAAGAAAGTCTACCCAATCTATGCCTCTCATGGTTTTATATATTTCCACTCAGCCTCACTTGCTCCGGAGAAAACAATCCTAGTCTGTCCAATGTCCCTTTACAGCTGATACATTTTAATCCAGGTATCATTCTGGTAAACCTCTTCTGCATCCTCACCAAAGCCTCCACATCCTCCCTGTAATGGGGTGACCAGAACTGCACACAATACTCAATAAGCAGACTATCCAAAGTTGTATAAAGATGCAACATCACGATCTGATTCTACGTAGAGTCATACAGCACGGTGGCACAGCGGTAGAGTTGCTGCCTCACAGCGCCAGAGACCCGGGATTTGATCCTGACTACGGGTGCTGTCTGTACGGAGTTTGTACGTTCTCCCCGTGACCATGTGGGGTTTCCCACTGGTGCTCCGGTTTTCTCCCACACTGCAAAGACGTACAAGTTTATAGATTAATTGGCTTCGGTAAAAATTATAAATTGTCCCGAGTGCGTAGGATGGTGCTAGTGTATGGGGTGATCGCTGGTCGGCGTGGAGTCGATGGGCTGAAGAGCCCGTTTCGGCATTGTATCTCTAAACCACACTAAATTAACTACAGCGTGGAAGCAGGCCCTTCGGCCTAATTTACACCGATCAACATGTCCCATCTACACTAGTCCCACCTGCCCGCGTTTGTCCCATTTCCCTCTAAACCTGTCCTATCCATGTAGCTGTCTAAATGTTTCTTATACCTTGCAATAGATCCTGCCTCAACTATCTCCTCAGGCAGCTCGTTCCATACACCCACTTCCGTTAGTGTAAAAAAAGGTTACCCTTCATGTTCCTATTAAATCTTTCCCCCCTCACCTTAAACCTATTCCCCTCTCACCTTAAACCTATACACATACTCAATGCTTCTGATGAAGGGTCCTGCTTCATCTCAGCACAGTGCATCTCTCCACAGACGCTGCCTGACCTGCCGAGTGTTTTCTGTTATTATTTACCCACACCTTCTGTGATAAAAGGGTGACACGGTGGCACAGCAGTAGAGTTGCTGCCTTACAGCACATTCAGTGCCGGAGACCCGAGTTCCATCCTGACTACGGGTGCTGTCTGTACGAACTTTGTACATTCACCCTGTGACTGCATGGGTTTTCACCGAGATATTGTATGTAGGATAGTGTTAATGTGCGGGGATTGCTGGTCGGCACAGACTCAGTAGGCCAAAGGGCCTGTTTCCGCGCTGTATCTCTAAAACTAAGACTAAAAATGCTAAACCTGATTTCTATTATTTGCATTTTATTTTGTATTTTCATTTCCAATTCTTGTGGTTTACTTGCAGGTGATTCTAAATCCTTTAAAGCCTCGCATGTCCCTCTCCAAAGGTATTTTATCTATCGTTAACATCTGGGCACTGGCGTCTTGTTTTTCTCTGCCTCACGCTATTTACCAGACGTTGTTTCACTACATGTACAGGTAAATGTTACTGAAATACCTCCCTTCCCCATCCCACTGCCCCTATCACTCATCCCAGCCTTGTGGAGTAGTGGGTTGATGTCTACAGCACTCTAGCTTCTGGGCCCAAAACATAGGTCACGGAGTCACATAGAGTGTATACAGGCCATTCAGCCCAACAGGTTCATGCTAACCATTCATATTAATCCTATTTTCAAGAACTAGCAGTGGCACAGTGGCACAACGGTAGAGTTGCTGCCTTACAGCGCCAGAGACTCGTGTTTGATCCTCACTACAGGTGCTGACTGTACAGAGTTTGTATGTTCTCCCCGTGACCTGCGTGGGTTTTCTCCCGGTTAGTAGGTTAATTTGTTACGGTATAATTATGAATTATAAATCAAGCTAAACTTAAATTACAGTCATCCAGCGTGGAAATAGGCCCTTTGGCCCTTTGGCCCAACTTGCCCACACCGACCAACATGTCCCATCTAAACTAGACCTACCTGCCTGTGTTTGGCCCTTATCACTCTACACCTATCCTATCCATGTACCTGTCCTAATCTTTCATTACCATTGTGATAGTACCTATCTCAACTTCCTCCTCAATCAGCTCAATCTATACACCTACCATCCTTTTGCCGAAATGCCTTGCAGCGCCTGAGGCCTGGGTGTGATGTTGGCTATGGGTGCTGTCTGTACAGAGTTTGTATATTTAGGAAAGAACAGCAGATGCTGGTAAAATGGAGGATAGACACAAAATGCTGCAGTAACTCAGCGGGTGAGGCAGCATCTATGGAGAGAAGGAATTTGCAACGCTTCGGATTGAGACCATTCTTCAGACTGAAGCGTCACCAATTCCTTCTCTCCATGGAAACTGCCTCACCTGCTGAGTTACTCCAGCATTTTGTTTCTACCTCAGAGAGTACGTACTCCCTGTGACTGCATGGGCTTTCTCCAGGTGCTCTGGTTCCCTCCAGCATCCCAAAGACGTGTAAGTTTGTAGGTTAATTGGCTTCAGTAATTGTAACTTGTCCTTGGTGTGTATGACCAAACTCGCAGAACTGGGTCTCTGCGCATCCCTCTGCAATTGGATCCTCGACTTCCTCATTCACAGACCACAGTTTGTTCGTATTGGTGGAAATGTGTCAGCCTCGATAACAATCAGCACGGGAGCACCTCAAGGCTGCGCGCTAAGCCCCCTGCTGTACTCACTCTATACTGATGACTGCGTAGCCGGTCTCAGTGCGAACTCCATCATCAAGTTCGCTGAGGACACCACTGTTGTGGGACGTATCACTGATGGGGATGAGTCAGAGTATAGAAGAGAGATCGAGCAACTGTCCATATGGTGCCAGCACAATAACCTGGCCCTCAACACCAGCAATACCAAGGAACTGATTGTGGACTTTGGAAGGTGTAGGATGGGGACCCACAGCCCCGTTTATATCAACGGGTCGATGGTTGAAAGTGTCAAGAGCTTCAAATTCCTGGGCGTGCACATCTCTGAAGATCTTTCCTGGTCCGAGAACACTAATGCAATTATCAAGAAAGCTCATCAGAGCCTCTACTTCCTGAGAAGACTACGGGTTTGTCAAGGAGGACTCTCTCTAACTTCAACAGGTGAACAGTAGAGAGCATGCTGACCGGTGGCATCGTGGCTTGGTTCGGCAACTTGAGTGCCCTGGAAAGGAAAAGACTACAAAAAGTAGTAAACACTGCCCAGTCCATCATCGGCTCTGACCTTCCTTCCATCGAGGGGATTTATCGCAGACGCTGCCTCAAAAAGGCTGGCAGTATCATCAAAGACCCACAACATCCCGGCCACACACTCATCTCCCTGCTACCTTCAGGTAGAAGGTACAAGACCCTGAAGACTGCAACAACCAGGTTCAGGAATAGCTACTTCCCCACAGCCATCAGGGTATTGAACCTGGCTCGGACAAAACTTTAATTATTAATAACCAATTATCTGTTATTTGGCACGTTATGATTTTATTTATTCATGTGTGTATATATTTATATTATAGTATATGGACACATTGATCTGTTTTGTAGTAAATGCCTACTATGTTCTGTGTGCTGAAGCAAAGCAAGAATTTCATTGTCCTATCAGGGACACATGACAATAAACTCACTTGAACTTGAACTTGACATTGCTAGGTGTACGGGGTGATCACTGGACAGCGTGGACTTGGTGGGAGCCAGTGGAAAGGGAAACGGGAGATAAAGATGGTGATATAGGGAGATATAGAATAAATGAATGAAAGATATGGAAAAAAGTAACAATGATAAAGGAGACAGGCTACAGACACACCCTCCTCCCCTCTACCGCCTTTGGAATGTGGGTGGAAACCACAGCACCCGGAGAAAATCCATGTGGTCACGGGGAGATCATACAAACTCTGCACAAACAGCACCCGTAGTCAGGATCGAACCCAGGTCTCTGTCACTGTGGGGCATCAACTCTACCGCTGCGCCACCGTGCTGCCCTCTACAAAAAGGGGACCAGAACTGCACACAATAGAGTCAGTTCAAATCCCACAAATGCAGTTGTGGGAATTTGAATTCATCAAGTCTACTCTGCCATTCAATCATGTCTGATCTATCTTTACCTCTAAACCCCTTTCTTCTGCCTTCTCCCCATAACCCCTGACACCCGTACTAATCAAGAATATAACTATCTCAGTCTTAAAAATATCCATTGGTTTCCACACCCTTCTGTGGCAACGAATTCCACAGATTCACCACCTCACCGTTCTCCACACCCTCAACTCATGAAACCTCTAACCCGCTTTCTCCGCTTGTCCCTTCCTTCCATAGAGAAGATCATCAGGAGTCATTGCGTCCCCGCTTTTCCAAAGCCTTCAGAAGTCTTCAGGAGGTGCATGGACCAGTCAACCTTCAACATTCAGTTGGTTCCCCCACAACGTCTACACCGTCCTGCTCACTGGTCAACGTGTCCAATTCAACAACACCCTCTACTTTGCCTTCCACTGGGTGGCCGTGAGCAGCACCTGTTGGAACCCCTTCATCTACTGTTGGATGGACAACAGGTTCCGCTCCGACCTCATGACCCTTCTGGCCAAGTGCGGGGGGAGAAGGAGGAGAGGAGGCAAGATCCTGGTGCTCACCGCAGCCAGCGGAGACGGGAGGCAGTCGGGGGTGAGATTGGAGGACAAGCCTGGCCCGTCCACGGAGAATATGAGTTTCTACCTTGGTGGGTGCAGGGGTAACAATGGGGAGGTGAGTACACTTTAGACTTTACAGATTCCCCGTTGAAACTTGGCCCAGGTATTATGGGCCAAGGCATCTGTACCATCTGGGCCAAGATTGACTGGCAATTAATTCTAAAAGGGTTGACGGTGGATATGCAATGGAAGACATTTAAAGACTGCATGGATGAACTACAAAAATTGTTCATCCCAGTTTGGCAAAAGAATAAATCAGGGAAGGTAGTGCATCCGTGGATAACAAGGGAAATCAGGGATAGTATCAAAGCGAAGGATGATGCGTACAAATTAGCCAGAAAAAGCAGCATACCGGAGGACTGGGAGAAATTCAGAGACCAGCAGAGGAGGACAAAGGGCTTAATTAGGAAAGGAAAAATAGATTATGAAAGAAAACTGGCAGGGAACATAAAAACTGACTGCAAAAGTTTTTATAGATATGTGAAAAGAAAGAGATTAGTTAAAACAAATGTAGGTCCCTTGCAGTCAGAAACGGGTGAGTTGATCATGGGGAACAAGGATATGGCGGACCAATTGAATAACTACTTTGGTTCCGTCTTCACTAAGGAAGACATAAATAATCTGCCGGAAATAGCAGGGAACCGCGGGTCAAAGGAGTTGGAGGAATTGAGTGAAATCCAGGTTAGCCGGGAAGTGGTGTTGGGTAAATTAAATGGATTAAAGGCCGATAAATCCCCAGGGCCAGATAGGCTGCATCCCAGAGTACTTAAGGAAGTAGCTCCAGAAATAGTGGATGCATTAGTAATAATCTTTCAAAACTCTTTAGATTCTGGAGTAGTTCCTGAGGATTGGCGGGTAGCAAACGTAACCCCACTTTTTAAGAAGGGAGGGAGAGAGAAAACGGGGAATTACAGACCAGTTAGTCTAACATCGGTAGTGGGGAAACTGCTAGAGTCAGTTATTAAAGATGGGATAGCAGCACATTTGGAAAGTGGTGAAATCATTGGACAAAGTCAGCATGGATTTACAAAAGGTAAATCATGTCTGACGAATCTTATAGAATTTTTCGAGGATGTAACTAGTAGCGTGGATAGGGGAGAACCAGTGGATGTGGTGTATCTGGACTTCCAGAAGGCTTTCGACAAGGTCCCACATAAGAGATTAGTTTACAAACTTAAAGCACACGGCATTGGGGGTTCAGTATTGATGTGGATAGAGAACTGGCTGGCAAACAGGAAGCAAAGAGTAGGAGTAAACGGGTCCTTTTCAGAATGGCAGGCAGTGACTAGTGGGGTACCGCAAGGCTCAGTGCTGGGACCCCAGCTATTTACAATATATATTAATGATCTGGATGAGGGAATTGAAGGCAATATCTCCAAGTTTGCGGATGCCACTAAGCTGGGGGGCAGTGTTAGCTGTGAGGAGGATGCTAGGAGACTGCAAGGTGACTTGGATAGGCTGGGTGAGTGGGCAAATGTTTGGCAGATGCAGTATAATGTGGATAAATGTGAGGTTATCCATTTTGGTGGCAAAAACAGGAAAGCAGACTATTATCTAAATGGTGGCCGACTAGGAAAAGGGGAGATGCAGCGAGACCTGGGTGTCATGGTACACCAGTCATTGAAAGTGGGCATGCAGGTGCAGCAGGCAGTGAAGAAAGCGAATGGTATGTTAGCTTTCATAGCAAAAGGATTTGAGTATAGGAGCAGGGAGGTTCTACTGCAGTTGTACAGGGTCTTGGTGAGACCACACCTGGAGTATTGCGTACAGTTTTGGTCTCCAAATCTGAGGAAGGACATTATTGCCATAGAGGGAGTGCAGAGAAGGTTCACCAGACTGATTCCTGGGATGTCAGGACTGTCTTATGAAGAAAGACTGGATAGACTTAACATAGAAACATAGAAACATAGAAAGTAGGTGCGAGAGTAGACCACCAGGTCCGTCGAGCCCGCACCGCCATTCGCTCATGGCTGAACACTAAACAGACACACTTACCCACAAACAGTAGACATAAGACACAGAACACAAGACACTACCCTCCCCTTTATACCGCTATCACCCCTCTCCACCCCAAGAACCTCGTGATCTCCTGGGGGAGGCAAAAAAAACTTGGTTTATACTCTCTAGAATTTAGGAGATTGAGAGGGGATCTTATAGAAACTTACAAAATTCTTAAGGGGTTGGACCGGCTAGATGCAGGAAGATTGCTCCCGATGTTGGGGAAGTCCAGGACAAGGGGTCACAGCTTAAGGATAAGGGGGAAATCCTTTAAAACCGAGATGAGAAGAACTTTTTTCACACAGAGAGTGGTGAATCTCTGGAACTCCCTGCCACAGAGGGTAGTTGAGGCCAGTTCATTGGCTATATTTAAGAGGGAGTTAGATGTGGCCCTTGTGGCTAAGGGGATCAGAGGGTATGGAGAGAAGGCAGGTACGGGATACTGAGTTGGATGATCAGCCATGATCATATTGAATGGCGGTGCAGGCTCGAAGGACCGAATGGCCTACTCCTGCACCTAATTTCTATGTTTCTATGTTTCTATGTACCTGTGCTGTATTGTTCTATGTTTAGTTTAGTTCACTTCAGTTCAGTTTAGTTCAGTTTAGTTCAGTTTAGTTTAGTTTAGTTCAGTTTAGATTCTGGAGTAGTTCCTGAGGATTGGCGGGTAGCAAACGTAACCCCACTTTTTAAGAAGGGAGGGAGAGAGAAAACGCGGAATTACAGACCAGTTAGTCTAACATCGGTAGTGGGGAAACTGCTAGAGTCAGTTATTAAAGATGGGATAGCAGCACATTTGGAAAGTGGTGAAATCATTGGACAAAGTCAGCATGGATTTACAAAAGGTAAATCATGTCTGACGAATCTTATAGAATTTTTCGAGGATGTAACTAGTAGCGTGGATAGGGGAGAACCAGTGGATGTGGTGTATCTGGACTTCCAGAAGGCTTTCGACAAGGTCCCACATAAGAGATTAGTGTACAAACTTAAAGCACATGATGCGTACAAATTAGCCAGAAAAAGCAGCATACCGGAGGACTGGGAGAAATTCAGAGACCAGCAGAGGAGGACAAAGGGCTTAATTAGGAAAGGAAAAATAGATTATGAAAGAAAACTGGCAGGGAACATAAAAACTGACTGCAAAGGTTTTTATAGATATGTGAAAAGAAAGAGATTAGTTAAAACAAATGTAGGTCCCTTGCAGTCAGAAACGGGTGAGTTGATCATGGGGAACAAGGATATGGCGGACCAATTGAATAACTACTTTGGTTCCGTCTTCACTAAGGAAGACATAAATAATCTGCCGGAAATAGCAGGGAACCGCGGGTCAAAGGAGTTGGAGGAATTGAGTGAAATCCAGGTTAGCCGGGAAGTGGTGTTGGGTAAATTAAATGGATTAAAGGCCGATAAATCCCCAGGGCCAGATAGGCTGCATCCCACAGTACTTAAGGAAGTAGCTCCAGAAATAGTGGATGCATTAGTAATAATCTTTCAAAACTCTTTAGATTCTGGAGTAGTTCCTGAGGATTGGCGGGTAGCAAACGTAACCCCACTTTTTAAGAAGGGAGGGAGAGAGAAAACGGGGAATTACAGACCAGTTAGTCTAACATCAGTAGTGGGGAAACTGCTAGAGTCAGTTATTAAAGATGGGATAGCAGCACATTTGGAAAGTGGTGAAATCATTGGACAAAGTCAGCATGGATTTACAAAAGGTAAATCATGTCTGACGAATCTTATAGAATTTTTCGAGGATGTAACTAGTAGCGTGGATAGGGGAGAACCAGTGGATGTGGTGTATCTGGACTTCCAGAAGGCTTTCGACAAGGTCCCACATAAGAGATTAGTTTACAAACTTAAAGCACATGGCATTGGGGGTTCAGTATTGATGTGGATAGAGAACTGGCTGGCAAACAGGAAGCAAAGAGTAGGAGTAAACGGGTCCTTTTCACAATGGCAGGCAGTGACTAGTGGGGTACCGCAAGGCTCAGTGCTCGGACCCCAGCTATTTACAATATATATTAATGATCTGGATGAGGGAATTGAAGGCAATATCTCCAAGTTTGCGGATGCCACTAAGCTGGGGGGCAGTGTTAGCTGTGAGGAGGATGCTAGGAGACCGCAAGGTGACTTGGATAGGCTGGGTGAGTGGGCAAATGTTTGGCAGATGCAGTATAATGTGGATAAATGTGAGGTTATCCATTTTGGTGGCAAAAACAGGAAAGCAGACTATTATCTAAATGGTGGCCGACTAGGAAAAGGGGAGATGCAGCGAGACCTGGGTGTCATGGTACACCAGTCATTGAAAGTAGGCATGCAGGTGCAGCAGGCAGTGAAGAAAGCGAATGGTATGTTAGCTTTCATAGCAAAAGGATTTGAGTATAGGAGCAGAGAGGTTCTACTGCAGTTGTACAGGGTCTTGGTGAGACCACACCTGGAGTATTGCGTACAGTTTTGGTCTCCAAATCTGAGGAAGGACATTATTGCCATAGAGGGAGTGCAGAGAAGGTTCACCAGACTGATTCCTGGGATGTCAGGACTGTCTTATGAAGAAAGACTGGATAGACTTGGTTTATACTCTCTAGAATTTAGGAGATTGAGAGGGGATCTTATAGAAACTTACAAAATTCTTAAGGGGTTGGACAGGCTAGATGCAGGAAGATTGCTCCCGATGTTGGGGAAGTCCAGGACAAGGGGTCACAGCTTAAGGATAAGGGGGAAATCCTTTAAAACCGAGATGAGAAGAAACTTTTTTCACACAGAGAGTGGTGAATCTCTGGAACTCTCTGCCACAGAAGGTAGTCGAGGCCAGTTCATTGGCTATATTTAAGAGGGAGTTAGATGTGGCCCTTGTGGCTAAAGGGATCAGGGGTTATGGAGAGAAGGCAGGTACGGGATACTGAGTTGGATGATCAGCCATGATCATATTGAATGGCGGTGCAGGCTCGAAGGGCCGAATGGCCTACTCCTGCACCTAATTTCTATGTTTCT
The DNA here is from genome assembly GCF_010909765.2 of Amblyraja radiata. Lineage (NCBI taxonomy): Eukaryota > Metazoa > Chordata > Chondrichthyes > Rajiformes > Rajidae > Amblyraja > Amblyraja radiata. The sequence continues at coordinate 765,190 of NW_022630164.1, forward strand.
ATGTTTAGCTTAGTTTAGCTTAGTTTAGTTTAGTTTAGGTTAGTTTAGTACAGTTTAGTTTAGTTCAGTTTAGAGATATCAACGATCACAAGCGACCACCTAAAATTCTTAAAGGATTGGACAGGCTAGGTGTAGGAAAAATGTTCCCCATGTTGAGGGAGTCCAGATCCAGGGGTCACAGTTTAAGAATATGGGGTAGGCCATTTAGGACTGAGACGAGGAAAAACATTTTCTCCCAGAGAATTGTGAATCTGTGGAATTCTCTGCCGCAGAAGGCAGTGAATGCCAATTCACTGGATGTTTTTGAAGAGGGAGTTAGATTTAGCTGTTAGGGCTTAAAGAATCAAGGGATATTGGGAAAAGCAGGAACGTGGTACTGATTTAGATGATTAGGCATGAACATATTGAATGGGGGCGCTGGCTGGAAGGGCTGAATGGCCTACTCCTGCACCTATTATCTGTTTCTATGTTTCTACCCCATACAAACTGGTTCTATGTTATCCTACTTTCTCACCCACTCCCTGCGCTCTATGGGGCAATTTACAGAGGGCCCATTAACCTGCAAACCCGCACGTCTTTGGGATGTGGGAGGAAACCGGAGCACCCAGAGAGAACCCACGTGGTCACAGGGCACGGGCATACGCACACGCACATGCACACGCAATGCAACAAACACGCATTGCATGCATGCACGCGCTCACACACGCACTTGCACACGCATTCACACACGCACTCACACACGCACTCACACGGGCACACGCACTAGCACACGCGCACACACACATGCACTCACACACGCACACGCACTCACACACTCACTCACACACACACACGCACTCGCACACGCACTCGCACACGTACACACACATACACACATGCACACGCACACATACGCACACGCACACACATACACACAGGCATGCACACTAACACACGCTCTCACGCACTCACAAACATACTCACACGCACACACACACTCACACACACGCAAATATATACATGCAGAAACACACGCACACTCACATGCACATATATACACACACATGCGCACACACGCGCGCACACACACGCGCACACAAACGCACCCACACACATGCACACACGCGCGTTTACACATGCGCGCGCACACACACACTCACACATGCACTCACACACGCACTCACACACGAACACACATACACTCACACGCACACACATACACATACACACACAGGCATGCACACAAACACGCACGCACATGCGCGCGCACACACACAGGCACACACGCACTCACACACATACACTCACACATACACATACACACACAGGCATGCACACAAACACAAACACACACGCACACGCACACTCACATACTCACACGCACACACACTCACACACACAGGCAAATATATCCACGCACAAACACACGCACACTCACATGCACATATATACTCACACACGCATGCACAGATGCACACAGACACACAAGGTCAGGATCGAACCCAGATCTCTGGCGCAGTGAGACAGTGGCTCTACCAATTGCCACCACATAATATGGCAGTATATACTTCTCTGAGTAGAGAGATACAGAATGCAACAGGCCCTTCAGCCCATCTAGTCATTCTTTTTAATCTCCCCACATTCCTATCAGCTGAATTATAAAACTCACCACACACTAGGGGGCAATTTACAGGGGGCTAATTAACATACAAACCCGCACGTCCTTGGGATATTAGTTTAGTTTAGCCGCACAAATGAAGTTTAACCGCACCAATCAGCGACCCCTGCACATTAACACTACCCTACACACACACGAGGGACAATTTTACATTTATATTTTATTTTTACCGAAGCCAATTAATCTACAAACCTGTACGTTTTTGTAGTTGAAGAAACTGGAGCACCTGCAGGAAACCCACGCGGTCACAGAGAGAATGTGCAAGTTACGTTTAACCCGGGTCTCCGGCGTGATGAGGCAGCAGCTCTACCCGCTGCACCACAGTGCCGCACAGAATCTCTCTGTTCTGTTATGCCTGATATATGTGTTTACCACATTTATTTGTTTGTGGGGTGTGGCTGTTGGGGGAAAGACAGGTAATTACTGTTCATCCCTAGATACGCCTGCCTTAGATGTCATTTCTAGAGTCACCTTCTGGCAAAACAGGTTCAGGACAATCTCCTTCTCTCAAGGATATTAGTGAGCAGATGGATAGTTACGTTCAGTAGAAACAAAGAACTGCAAGTGCTGCTTTATACTAAAGTTAGACACAAAGTGCTAGAGTAACGTAGCGGGTCAGGCAGCCTGTCTGGAGAAAAAGGATGGGTGATGTTTCGGGTCGGAACCAATCTCCAGCCTAAATCTGAATAAAAACGTTCAATCTCAACATAATTATTAAGCCCGGCTTTTTTTTAAAGAAATTTAATTCCTTGAATTTAATTTTTCTATCTGCATGGGTGAGATTTGATCTCATGTCGTTGATTTTATCATCTACAACTCTGGCGACCAGTCCAATAACTGTTCTGGAAAGAGACAATATCTGGTGGGTGGGTGGGTGAGTGAGTGAGTGGATGAGTGGATGAGTGGATGAGCAGAGGAGTAGCCAGGGTGCGACTCATCCTTGATTATGCTGCTGGCCTTGCTGAGGCAGCATGAGGTATAAATGGAGTCAATAGAAGGGAGGTTGGTTTGTGTGATGGTTTGGGCTGCGTCCACAATTCACTGCAATTTCTTGCGGTCATGGAGGGAGCTCTTCCCAAACCAGGCGATGATGCATCTGTAGAAGTTGGTGAGAGTTGTAGTGGACATGCCAAACCTCCTAAGCTTTCTAAGGAAGGAGCCGCGTTGGTGTGCTTTCTTGGTTGTTGGACCGATCACCGGGCAGGTGTTCAAAGTAAGGAACAGAGGCAGGTGGAACACAAAGTGTTGGTCACTCAACGAGTCAGGCAACATCTCTGGAGGGCCTGGGTAGGTGATGTTGTGGATTGAGACCATTCTGTAGATGTAGGTGTGGATATTCAGCCCCTTGATCCTGCACCATGCATTGACCTTGAGGCCATCATTCTCACGACTCTGATTAATGCCATGAGTAGCTGAGTAGAGTTGACATCATGACCGGTAATAAGAATTAAGGACTCAAATCATTGACCATCAACAGTAGGTTTATTTCACTTGCACAAGGGAAGAAATATCTCAGTCAAAGGCTGTGATCACAGCCATAAATTCGGGACACAAAAATGCTGGAGAAACTCAGCGGGTGCAGCAGCATCTATGGAGCGAAGGAAATAGGCAACGTTTCGGGCCGAAACCCTTCTTCAGACTGATAGGGGGTGGCGGGGAGAAGGAAGGAAAAAGGAGGAGTAGGAACCCGAGGGCTGAGGGATGGGAGGAGACAGACCGAGGGCCGAGGAAACGGAGGAGACAGCAAGGGCTAACATAATTGGGAGAATTCAATGTTCATGCCGCCAGGATGCAGACTCCCAAAGCGGAATATGAGGTGCTGTTCCTCCAATTTCCAGTGTTGCTCACTCTGGCCATGGAGGAGACCCGGGACAGAGAGGTCGGACAGGGAATGGGAGGGGGAGTTGAAGTGCTGAGCCACCGGGAGGTCAGGTAGGTTCTTGCGGACCGAGCGGAGGTGTTCGGCGAAACGATCGCCCAACCTCCGCTTGGTCGCACCGATGTAAATCAGCTGACATCTAGAGCAGCGGATGCAATAGATGAGGTTGGAGGAGGTGCAGGTGAACCTCTGTCACACCTGGAACGACTGCTTGGGTCCTTGAATGGAGTCGAGGGGGGAGGTAAAGGGACAGGTGTTGCATCACTTGCGGTTGCAAGGAAAGTGCCTGGGGAGGGGGTGGTACGGGAAGAATTGACAAGGGAGTTGCGGAGGGAGCGGTCTTTGCGGAAGGCAGACATGGGGGGAGATGGGAAGATGTGGCGAGTGGTGGGGTCACGTTGGAGGTGGCGAAACTGACGGAGGATTACTTGTTCTATGTGACGGCTGGTGGGGTGAAAGGTGAGGACTAGGGGGACTCTGCCCTTGTTGCGAGTGCGGGGATGGGGAGAGAGAGCAGTGTTGCGGGGTATGGAAGAGACCCTGGTGTGAGCCTCATCTATGGTGGAGGAGGGGAATCCCCGTTCCCTGAAGAATGAGGACATTTCAGATGCCCTGGTGTGGAACGCCTCATCCTGGGAGCAGATGCGGCGTAGACGGAGGAATTGGGAGTAGGGGATGGAGTCCTTACAGGAAGCAGGGTGGGACAAAGTGTAGTCCAGATAGCCATGGGAGTCAGTGGGTTTATAGTGGATGTCGGTCAGAAGTCTATCACCTGCGATGGAGATAGTGAGGTCAAGGAATGTTAGGGAAGTGTCGGAAATAGTCCAGGTGTATTTGAGTGCCGGATGGAAGTTGGTGGTGAAGTGGATGAAGTCAGTCAGTTGTGTGTGGGTGCAGGAGGTGGCACCAAAGCAGTCGTCGATGTAACGGAGGTAGAGGTCGGGGATGGGGCCCTGGTACGTATTGAACAAGGATTGTTCGACGTACCCGACAACGAGGCAGGTGTAGCTGGGGCACATGCGTGTGCCCATAGCCACGCCTTGTATTTGGAGGAAATGGGAGGAGTCACACGTGAAGTTATTGAGGGTAAGGACCAGCTCCGCTAGGCGGAGGAGAGTGTCAGTGGCTGGGTGTAGGTTGCTTCTCTGGTCGAGGAAGAACCGGAGGGCTTTGAGACCATCCTGGTGGGGGATTAATGTGTAGAGTGACTGGATGTCCATGGTGAAGATGAGGGGGTGAGGGCCTAGAGAAAGGAATGCTCAGAGACAACGGAGAGTGTCTGAGGTGTCTTGAACATAGGTGGGGAGGGATTTAACCAAGGGGGATAGGATGGAGTCAAGGTATGTGGAAATGGGTTTGGTGGGGCACGAACAGGCAGAGACAATGGGTCTACCAGGACAGTCAGGTTTGTGGATTTTGGGGAGAAGGTAAAATCGGGCCGTGCGGGGCTGGGGAACTATAAGGTTGGAGGCTCTGGGGGGGGGGGCATGGAGCTGGAGTTGATGACGTTGGTGATGGTGCTAGAGATAGTGGCCTGGTGCTCGTCAGTGGGGTCATGGTCCAGGGGTAAGTAGGAGGAGGTGTCTCAGAGTTGGCGTGTGGCCTCAGCTTTGTAGAGATCGATGCGCCAGACTACCACGGCACCTCCCTTGTCGGCTGGTTTGATGACCCAGTCTGGGTTGTTGCGGAGTGAGTCGATGGCAGTGCGTTCAGGGAGGGAGAGATTGGAGTGAGACAGGGGAGTGGACAAGTTGAGGCGGTTGATGTCGCAACGGTAGTTGTGGATAAAAAGGTCTAAAGCCGGAAGATGGCCGTGAGGGGGGGTCCACGAGGAGGGGGTGCGTTGGAGACGGGAAAAGGGGTCATCAATGGGGGGCGAGGATTCCTTCCCATGGAAGTACGCTGTGAGGCGGAGGCGACGGTAGAAGAGCTCCAAGTCGTGGTGGGCGCGGAACTCATTGAGGTGGGAATGAAGGGGGACAAAGGTAAGACCTCTGCTGAGGACAGACCGTTCGGTGTTGGAGAGGGGGAGGTCGGGGGGGGATGGTGAACACACGGCAGGGGTGGAGGTTGGGGCTGGAGGAAGGCAGGTGCGTGAACTGAGGCTGAGGCGATGTCTGATGGGGGGGGGTGGTGGTGAGTGGTCGGGGGTAGGTGGGTATGAGGACTATAGTGTGGGTGGGGAAGAGCAGGGGTCACATAGTTTGAGGGGGATGGGGAAGACCCATCGGCACAAACATTGGCAGCACGGTGGTACAGCAGTAGAGTTGCTGCCTTAAAGCTTCCGAAACCCAGGTTTGATACTGGCTACGGATGCTGTCTGTACAGAGAGAGTACGTTCCTCCCATGACCCGCGTGGGTTTGTACCGGGTGCCCCGGATTCCTCCGTTAATTGTCTTCTGTGAAATTGTTAAAATTGTCCCCAGGGTGTAGGATAGTGCTAGTGTACATGGTTATCACTGGTTGGCACGGACTTGGAGGGCTGAAGGCCCTGTTTCCACACTGTATCTCTCAAGTTGAAAGTCTAAAGTCTACTCCCACAGCCTCTATTCAGTGAACGTTTGTAACTTTCTCGGCACCAGAAACGTGGAGACACTTGTGCACTTCCCAGGTGAGGTCTGCTGTATGATTCAGTTCAGTCCGTTCAGTTCAGTTTACTTTATTGTCATGTCACGTGAATCAAGGGACAGTGAAAAACATTTGTTTTTACCCGGTTGTAATCAAAACAAAGCATTTCACTGGACCAAGGTACAAGTGTGTGTGTGTGTGTGTGATTGTGGTGATTTAGATGCACAGAGTCTCTTGCCCAGAGTAGGGGAATCGAGGACCAGAGGACATAGGTTTAGGATGAACGGGAAAAGATTTAATAGGAATCTGAGGGGTAACTTTTTCTCACAAAGGGTGGTGGGTGTATGGAACGAGCTGCGAGAAGAGGTAGTTGAGGCAGGGACTATCCCAACATTTAAGAAACAGTTAGACAGGTACATGAATGGGACAGGTTCGGAGGGATATGGACCAAACATGGGCAGGTGCAACCACTGGAGTTGGGACATGTTGGCTGGTGTGGGTCAGTTCGGTCGAAAGGCCTGTTTCCACACTGAATCACACTATGACTATGACTATGACTCTTGTGTACTGCCTAGGTGAAGTCCGCATGATGTTACTGGGTTGTGTGCAAAACTAAGCAATTCGGTTCACTTTAGTTTTGATGTTGCGTGTACCGAGGTACAGTGAAAAGCATTTATTGTGTGTTATCCAGTCAGCAGAAAGACAATACATGATTACAATCGAGCCATTACAGTTCAGTTTCGAGGAAAGCAGTCGTCGAGTTGATCTTGAGTTTCAAGATGGCGCCTGCCTGCGGCGACTTTTGCGGAGCTCCGGAAAATAAAAGGCTCAACTACAACTTCCAACAACTTACCTGGATCAGAAAAACGGCAGAAATCGGTGCCGTTTCGGACAACCTGCTTGAGCACCTCAAGGCTCTCGCAATTTCGCCAGTTCCCGCAGCTGTGGGAGCCCCGGCCTTTAAACTTTCCCACGCTGGCTGTGGAACTCCCGACCCGACTGAGGATCCCAGGTACGGTACCTGGAGACCCCGGGATGACCCCCAGAGCCGACGGGCTGGATCTCCCAGCAACAACGGAGCTGGAGCTGCAGCTGCCGACTTTGAGGGAATCCCCGTTCGTTACGGAGCTGGAGCTGCCGTCTGTGAAGGAATCCCCGTTCCAGCGCAGGTCCGCAGAAACAGCAGGTACAGTACCTGGAAACAAAGGGGAAGCCTCCATTGTGTCCGGAAACGTGGCCGCCGGGCAGGACTTCAGGTCAGAATGAAGCGCAGGGGACTTCGGCCCCCTCTCCCTACTATCCTACTGGCTAATGTACAGTCCCTTGAAAATAAAGTGGAGGACTTAAAGGCAAGGCTGCTTTATCAAAGGGAGCTGAGGGAATGCTCTGTGTTCTGTTTCACACAGACATGGCTCACCCCCAGCTCCCCAGACTCTGCGGTCCAGCCTGAAGGGTTCTCCATCCATCGTATGGACCGTACACTGGCATCTGGGAAAGGGAGAGGAGGGGGCGTCTGCCTCATGGTCAACTCTGTGTGGTGCTCAGACGTGGCAGTCCTGTCCAACTCCTGCTCTCCACACCTGGAACATCTGGTGGTGAAGTGCCGTCCCTTCTACATCCCAAGGGAATTCACCTCCATCATCCTGACCGCGGTCTACATCCCACCCAAGCAAACATCCGTCTGGCACTGGAGAAGCTGCATGCTGTGGTCAACAAACACCAGACGTCTTACCCCGAGGCATTTACTACCATTGCTGGGGACTTCAATAAGGCAAACCTAAACAAATCACTCCCTAACTTCCACGAACATGTCTCCTGCTTCACCAGAGGACCTAACACCCTCGACCACTGCTACACAACCATCAAGAATGCCTATCGTTCTATCCCTCGCCCTCACTTCGGTAAATCCGACCATACTGCGGTGCTGCTTCTTCCTGCCTACAGGCAGCAATTAAAGAGCGCACCCCCAGAGGTGAGGACAGTACAGAGCTGGTCGGGGGGGGGGGGCAGAGGAACAACTCCAGGACTATTTGGAGACTGTAGACTGGGCAATGTTCAAGGACTCGGCAATGGACTTGAACGAATATGCCACAGTCGTTACAGACTTCGTAAAGAAATGTGTGGAGGACTGCATCCCTACAAAAACCTTCTGAGTGTTTCCCAATCAGAAACCTTGGATGAACTTTGAGATCTGCACTCTGCTGAAGTCCAGACACAGGGCATTCACCTCCAATGATACAGTGGTCTACAAGAGGTCCAGATACGACCTTGGTAAGGCCATCAAAAAGGCCAAAAGGGACTTATTTGCAAGGAGTAGGATGGGGACCCACAGCCTCATTTATATCAACGGGTCGATGGTTAAAAGGGTCAAGAGCTTCAAATTCCTGGGCGTGCACATCTCTGAAGATCTTTCCTGGTCCGAGAACACTAATGCAATTATCAAGAAGGCTGCCAGCATCATCAAGGACCCCACAGCATCCTGGCCACACACTCATCTCCCCACTGCCATCAGGTAGAAGGTACAGGAGCCTGAAATCTGCAACATCCAGGTTCAGGAACAGACGCTTCCCCACATCTATTAGACTATTAAACACAACTTCAAACAAACTGTGAACTATAACAGCCTATTGCATTTTATCTGTTTATTTATGTGTGTATATATATATTCTATGGTATATGGACACACTGATCTGATCTGCATTCCTGCCTACAATATTCTGTTGCGCTGCAGCAAGCAAGTATTTCATTGACCTATCTGGGTCTGCCCATGATCATATTGAATGGCGGTGTAGGTTCGAAGGGCCGAATGGGCAACTCCTGCACCTATTTTCTATGTTTCTATGACAATAAACTCTCTTCTTGACTTCTTGTAAGAAGGGGAAGTGCCGCTCCTTCTGGGCATTGATGCAAGCCGTGATATGAACGTAGTCTCCTTCGGCAAAGCTGTGTTCCAGCTGTCTACCTCTCAAAGTCCCACCCAACAACTACTCGAATAATACAAAGACATTTGTGATAACCAGCTGGACAAGCTTTCCACAGATACATCGTTGTAACCGACAAGGAAGTTATACCTGTCGTTCGTTCTCCTCACCGAATCCCGCAAACAATGAAGGACCACGTCAAAGCTGAACTTGACAGAATGGAAACACTGGGTGTGATACCCCCTGTCAATGACCCTTCCTCCCGGGTCTCTACCATGGTCGCAGCAGTCAAGAAGAACAAAGACAAAATAAGGATTTGTATTAACCCTAAAGACTTAAACACTGCCATCAAATGACCACACCAGCCGATGTGGACGGTGGAAGAGGTCGCAGCCAGCCTGGGTAAAGCCACAGTTTTCTCTGTCCTAGATGCAAAAAACGCATTTTGGCACATACCGCTAGATCAGGCATCCAGCATGTTAACCACATTCGCAACGCCCTTTGGATGCTACCGATTCTTACGAATGCCATTTGGCATCAATTTCGCTGGTGAAGTTTTCCAATGTACTATGGAACAACTCTTTACTGGCTACCCATGCACCATAATCATGGAACACATTCTGATCACCGGGCGCAATGCACAAGAACATGACTCAAACCTGAAACAAGTCCTGGATCGTGCCAGATAAGTCAATCTCAAACTCAAACCCCTCAAGAGCAGGTTTCGGGTCGAGGAAGTGACTTATGTGGGCCACATGTTCACCAACAACGGACTCAGGCCAGACCCATCTAAAACCATTACCATCAACAAAATGCCAGCACCTACGGGTGGGATGTGACGGCTCTAGGCACGGTAAACTACCTGGGAAAATTCATCCCAAACTTCAGCGAGCTGTCAGCCCCGCTGTGACAACTGTCCCACAATCATACACACTGGTCCTGGCACCTGCACCAGCTCCAGCACCAGCACTTGAAACCCGCAAACAACTAATGTGTTGCGCTCCAACCCTCACATACTTTGATGCCGAGTTACCCGTCACCATCACCAATGCTGCCTCCCAATGTAGACTGGGCATCACTTGCCTACATGACGACAAGAAGGGTCACAGACCAGTTGCCTATGTCTCCCGCACCATGACCGACACTGAACAGCGCTACGCTCAAACTGGGAAGGAGCTACTCGCAGTAACTTTTGCCTGCAAGGAATTCAAGGACTTTATCTTTGGCGACCCGATCACGGTTGAAACCGATCACCAGCCTGGTCAGTATCCTCAGTAAACTGATCCACACGGCACCAGTGAGTTTACAACACATGATGATGGAACTACCGAGATATGGCATCAGACTAACCTACAACTGCGGTTAGGACATGCGCTTAGCTGACACCCTCTCATGGGCACCTCACCCAACCTGTCTGATGATGAGCATGAGGGGTACACGGTTATGATGGTCTCTTGCCTTCCATCTAAGTCCGCAGACTTAGACATCCTAGTGGCAAAAACAGCTGCAGACGAAACGCTACAATCGCTGGCCACTGTCGCCCACTGCGGCTGGCCAGACAATCAGCACCACCTGCCGCAGGCTGTCCACCTATTCTACCCTGTCCGCGATGAACTGGTCCTTCAAGACGGTATTATAATGAATGGACATAAGGCAGTTATCCCGACGTCTCTTCACAGCAAGTACTTTGATATCGTCCATGGGGGGGGGGGGGCATCCCACTGCAGAAATAACCCCCCAACATGCAACAGTTATGCTTTACTGGCCTGACATGGCTGTCTACATTCTCGAGAAAGTTGCTGCCTGCCTGATTTGCAATAGCCTGACCCCGCCACCAACAGAAGCAACCACTTCTTCCACACCTTACCCTGGTCCACAGTAGCAGCCGACATCTTTGAGTAGCACAGCAAACAATACCTGGTTCTCGTTAATTCATAGAAACATAGAAATATAGAAAATAGGTGCAGGAGTAGGCCATTCGGCCTTTCGAGCCTGCACCGCCATTCAATATGATCATGGCTGATCATCCAACTCAGTATCCCATCCCTGCCTTCTATCCATACCCCCTGATCCCTTTAGCCACAAGGGCCACATCTAACTCCCTCTTAAATAAAACCAATGAACTGGCCTCAACTAACTTTTGTGGCAGAGAATTCCAGAGATTCACCGTTCTCTCTGTGAAAAATGTTTTCTTCATCTGGATTCTAAACGATTTCCCCCTTATCGTTAAACTGTGACCCCTTGTTCTGGACATTCTTGTACGGGAACATTCTTCCTGCATCTAGCCTGACCAACTCCTTATGAATTTTGTAAGTTTCTATAAGATCCCCCCTCAATCTTCTAAATTCTAGCGAGTACAAGCCGTGTCTATCCAGTCTTTCTTAACATGAAAGTCCTGACATCCCAGTAATCAGTGTGGTGAACCTTCTCTGTACTCCCTCTTTGGCAAGAATGTCTTTCCTCAGATTAGGAGACCAAAACTGTACGCAATACTCCAGGTGTGGCCTCAACAAGACCCTGCACAACTGCAGTAGAACCTCCCTGCTCCTATACTCAAATCCGTTTGCTACTCAGGATGGTTTGAAGTCGACTTGCTCAGTGCCCCGACCTCAGCCATGGTCATTCAAAAACTGACTCGCTACTTCTCTGTCCACGGAGCCCCCCTAAAGCTGCTCTCAGACAATGGAACTCAATTCTCCAGTCAGCTCTTCAGGGATTTGGTGAAACGCAGGGACTTTTACCTCACCATCAGCATCCCCGATTACCCACAGTCCAACGGCCTGGCCGTGCGCGCGTTAAGAAGTGCAAACAAACTAATGGAACGCTCACACAGGGTTGTCTCTGATGTCTATCTCGACCTACTCAACCTACGGAACATTGCTGGAGAACACCACCCGACCCGTGGAGCTGGAGAACAACGCGGAGCTGGAGACCGCCACCCGACCCGCTGGGCTGGAGAACGCCAGGTAAGCCCCGGGGCTGGAGACCATCAGCAGAGCCGAGGGGCTGAAGAACGCCTGCGGAGTCACGGAGACGCAGACGCGGAACAACGGAGCGGCAGAACACCAGCGCGCACCAAGCCAGCTCGGCCGACCAGAAGCACCAACAGACGGCGACGCGTACGAAAACACCGCCGGGGACGCAGAGGTGCGTTAAAGGCCAGGTTAGAGCTAGCCCCACACAGGGTAGCGATTCCTAGCCTTTTCCTCGCCAACGTGCGCTCACTGGCAAACAAAATGGACGAACTCCGGCTAAGGATCATCTCCCACAGCTGGATCAAGGACTGCAACATCCTGATCTTCACGGAAACTTGGCTCAACACTGACGTTCCTGACAGCGCCATCCAGCTATCGGGGCGTCATTTACTCCGAGCGGACAGGACATCAAACTCCGGTAAGACCAGAGGTGGGGGTCTGTGCATTTATGTAAATAAAGCATGGTGCACGGACTCCACCATCATCGAGAGTCACTGCTCAGCTAACCTTGAGTTCCTCTTGGCTAGATGCAGACCGTTCTATCTGCCCAGAGAGTTCACCTCCACTGTTGTGACTGCAGCCTATATCCCTCCTGATGCTAATGCCAAGCTTGCAATGAAAGGGCTGCATACTGCCATTAGCAATCAACAGACGCACAACCCCGAGGCTGCCTTCATTGTTGCGGGGGACTTCAAACACTCTAACCTGAAGACTGTACTCCCCAAATTCCACCAACATGTCTCCTTCCCCACTAGAGTAGACAAGACACTGGACAAAGTCTACACCAACATGGCTGAAGCTTACAAAGCCATCCCCCTCCCCCACCTTGGTCAGTCTGATCACGTCTCATTGTTCCTGCTCCCTAAGCACTCCCCACTCATCAGACGGGTTAAACCAACTGTGAGGACAGTTAAAGTCTGGTCAGAGGAAGCGGACTTCACACTTCAGCAGAGTTTTGGAAACACTGACTGGAAGGCGTTTGCAGCCCAGGCCACCCTTGATTCCCACACGGACATTGATTCCTACACATCCTCTGTTCTGGACTTTATAAACTCCACCATCAATAGTGTCACCTCCCTCAAACAGGTGACCATATTCCCGAATCAGAAGCCATGGATGAACAGCGAGGTCAGGCTACTGCTGAAAGCACGGGACACCACTTTCAGGTCAGGCGATGCTCGAGCCTACAGTTCAGCCAGGGCTAACCTGAAGAGGGGCATCAAGAAGGCCAAGCACTGCCATAAACTCAGGATTGAGGAGCACTTCAACAACAACTCCGACCCCCGACGCATGTGGCAAGGCATCCAGGCCATCACGGACTACAGACCCTCCAACACCACCCCCACATCCAGCGACGCCTCCTTCCTTGAGGAGCTTAACCACTTCTATGGCCGCTTCGACAGGGACAATCTAGAGACAGCCATCAAGGCTGTGGTACCTGCCGATCACCAACCCCTCACATTCACCCCCTACGACGTATTCGTGGCACTGAGTAGGACTAATGCACGTAAAGCTGCTGGCCCTGACGGCATCCCCGGGCGCGTGCTCAGGGCCTGTGCTGCGCAGCTGACAGACGTCTGGACTGACATCTTCAACCTGTCACCTGCCCAAGCAATTGTCCCCACGTGCCTTAAAACCACCTCCATCGTGCCAGTGCCAAAACACTCCACTGCGGCAAACCTCAACGACTTCCGCCCAGTTGCACTTACCCCCATCATCACCAAGTGCTTCGAGAGGCTGGTCCTGGCACACCTCAAAAGCTGCCTACCCCCCACACTGGATCCCTATCAGTTTGCCTACCGCAAGAACAGGAGTACGGAGGATGCCATCTCAACGGCACTTCACTCCGCCCTCTCCCACCTCGACAACAGAGACACTTACGTAAGAATGCTGTTCATCGATTACAGCTCAGCATTCAACACCATTATACCATCAAAACTGATCACCAAACTCGGTAACCTGGGCATCGACCCCTCCCTCTGCAACTGGATACTGGACTTTCTAACCAACAGACCCCAGTCTGTTAGGTTAGACAAGCACACCTCTTCAACCCTCACCCTGAACACCGGCATTCCACAGGGCTGTGTGCTGAGCCCCCTCCTCTACTCCCTCTTCACCTATGACTGCACACCTGTACATGGTACTAACACCATCATCAAGTATGCAGATGATACAACGGTGATTGGCCTCATCAGCAACAACGATGAGTCGGCCTACAGGGAGGAGGTCCAGCACTTAGCAGCATGGTGCGCTGACAACAACCTGGCCCTTAACTCCAAGAAGACCAAGGAGCTCATTGTAGACTTCAGGAAGTCCAGGGGCGGCACGCACACCCCCATCCACATTAACGGGACGGAGGTGGAACGTGTTTCTAGCTTCAGGTTCCTGGGAGTCAACATCTCCGATGACCTCTCTTGGACCCACAATACCTCAACTCTGATCAAGAAGGCTCACCAGCGTCTCTTCTTCCTGAGGAGACTGAAGAAGGTTCATCTGTCTCCTCAGATCCTGGTGAACTTCTACCGCTGCACCATCGAGAGCATCCTTACCAACTGCATCACAATATGGTATGGCAACTGCTCTGTCTCCGACTGGAAGGCATTGCAGAGGGTGGTGAAAATTGCCCAACGCATCACCGGTTCCTCGCTCCCCTCCATTGAGTCTGTCCAAAGCAAGCGTTGTCTGCGGAGGGCGCTCAGCATCGCCAAGGACTGCTCTCACCCCAACCATGGACTGTTTACCCTCCTACCATCCGGGAGGCGCTACAGGTCTCTCCGTTGCCGAACCAGCAGGTCCAGGAACAGCTTCTTCCCGGCGGCTGTCACTCTACTCAACAACGTACCTCGGTGACTGCCAATCACCCCCCCCCCCCCCCGGACACTTATTATCACTTATTATTATTTATTCAAATCATTTGCTATGTCGCTCTTCCAGGGAGATGCTAAATGCATTTCGTTGTCTCTGTACTGTACACTGACAATGACAATTAAAATTGACTCTGAATCTGAATCTGAATTGTCCGCGACCCTCTCCTGGGATCTTCGGCCGAATGACTCATGTCACAGTGAACCCGCTCCACCCTGCCTATGGCCAAGCAACTACTAGAACCACAAGTTCGTGCACCGTCAGTGATCTAATCCCAGCTCCAACGTCGCCGCGAGATAGAAAGAATATATTAATACAAAACCAGCTCTCGGCTTCAACCGCTCAACAAGGGACAGGTTGTCTGTTTACAGTCACTCCAAGGTTACCATCGCATCGGAGTCATTCTGGGGTCAACCGCAGAGCCATGCTCGTACCTGGTCTATATTGACAACAGCGTCTATCAGCGAACACGCCAACAGCTACTCCCATTTAATAGAAACATAGAAACATAGACAATAGGTGCAGGAGTAGGCCATTCGGCCCTTCGATTCTGCACCGACATTCAATATGATCATGGCTGATCATCCAACTCAGTATCCTGTACCTGCCTTCTCTCCATACCCCACTGATCCCTTTAGCCACAAGGGCCACATCTAACTCCCTCTCAAATATAACCAATGAACTGTCCTCAACTACCTTCTGTGGCAGAGAATTCAGGAGATTCACCACTCTCTGTGTGAAAAATGTTTTTCTCCTCTCGGTCGCTTACAAACTCCACCTCACTGACTACAAAGATGCCCTCATTGCTGCAAAATCTGCCTACCTCTCCTCCATATTCACCGATCCCTGCCTAAACCACAGAACCCTCTTCTCCACAGTGGGCAACCTCCTCAAGCCTCGAGCCAACACTCTCCCTACCTCTACTCCGGATCTCTGCAACTCATTCCTCCACTTTTTCGCTGATAAAATCAGCACCATCTATCAATCTTTATCCCCTGTACCCGACTCCCCAGCATCTACTCCACCACCTACCAAGGCCCCTCCTTTCAACATCTCCACTGACCTCCTTACCCCTCCTCCACACTGCTTCCTCTCCCAGTTTGACCTGGTCACCCCTATTGAAATCTCCAAACTCATCAGCTCTTCCAAACCCACCACCTGCTCCCTCGACCCTCTCCCCACTCCCCTGTTGAAGTCCTGCCTCCCCGTACTCTGCCCCTACCTCACTAATCTCTTCAACTCCTCATTGTCCCAAGGAATTGTCCCCTCCGCTTTCAAAACTGCTGCCGTTACACCAATCTTAAAGAAACCTGGTCTTGATCCCTCCTCTCTCATTAACTACCGCCCAATCTCAAACCTCCCCTTCCTTTCAAAAACCCTGGAGCGTATAGTTGCGTCGCAACTTCATTCCCACCTCCTTGCGTATAACCTACTTGAACCCCCTCCAATCTGGCTTTCGCCCCCTCCATAGCACAGAAACTGCTCTCCTCAAAGTCCTCAACGACCTCCTCACCTCTGCTGACACTGGTTCCCTCAACATCCTCATCCTCCTCGACCTGAGCGCAGCCTTCGATACAGTGAACCATAACATCCTGCTCACCAGACTCAAGGACCTCGGCATTGAAGGCTCTGCACTCAGCTGGCTCCGTTCCTACCTTTCCAACAGATCCCACTTCATCTCTCTCCACAACCACACCTCTGCTACAGCCGCAGTCACTCAAGGCGTTCCCCAAGGCTCCGTACTCGGCCCCCTCCTCTTCATCATCTACATCCTCCCCCTTGGTCAGATACTCCGCCACTTCAATCTGGACTTCCACTGTTACGCTGATGACACCCAGATTTACCTTGGCACCAAATCCCCCCACAACCCCCCCCCTCTCCCATATCAACTCCTGTTTGTCAGCTATAAAAACCTGGATGCAACATAATTTCCTCAAACTCAACAGCGATAAGACAGAATTCCTCCTCATAGGATCCAAAGCCACACTCAGCAAAATCAATAACCCCACTCTCACCATCGACGGCACCACTGTCTCCCCATCTCCCCAGGCCCGCAACCTTGGCATGATCTTTGATTCCACCCTCTCCCTTGAGCCTCACATCCGCCATGTCATTAAAACCTCCTTCTTTCATCTCCGCAACATCGCCAAACTCAGACCCTCTCTCACACCGCCTGCTGCTGAAAGACTCATCCGTGCCTTCATCTCCTCCCGACTGGACTATTGCAACTCACTTCTCCTTGGCATCAGCTCCACCTACATCAACCGACTCCAACTGGTCCAGAACGCAGCCGCCCGACTCATCACCCACACCAAATCCTGGCATCACATCACTCCAGTCCTCAAAAAACTTCACTGGCTTCCCATCTCCCACCGGATCACCTACAAAATCCTGGTCCTCACCTACAAAGCCCTTCACCATCTGGCCCCCACATATCTCATTGACCTCCTCTCCCCCTACCAACCCTCACGGTCCCTCAGATCCACATCAGCCGGTCTCCTCTCCATCCACAAGTCCAACCTCCGCAGTTTTGGGGACAGAGCCTTCTCCAGGGCAGCTCCCAGGCTCTGGAACTCCCTCCCCCAACTGATCCGCAATTCCGTGTCCCTCCCCATCTTCCAGTCCCGCCTCAAGACCCATCTCTTCACCTCTGCCTATCCTTAGCCCCACGTCCCCGTCCC
This sequence comes from Amblyraja radiata, assembly GCF_010909765.2. Lineage (NCBI taxonomy): Eukaryota > Metazoa > Chordata > Chondrichthyes > Rajiformes > Rajidae > Amblyraja > Amblyraja radiata. Next base: position 782,736 of record NW_022630164.1, read on the forward strand.
TTTTCATCTGTGCATTAATTGCCTCATGCTGTGTTTTGTATTGAATTCTGTCTTTACTTTGTGTACTAGTCATGTCTACTATTTATTTCATTCCCCTTACATGTTTTTCCTATACATGCTCAATTTTTGTAAGGTGTCCTTGAGACTCTTGAAAGGCGCCCATAAATAAAATGTATTATTATTATTATTAAAGGATTTCCCCCTTATCCTTAAACTGTGACCACTTGTTCTGGACTTCTCCAACATCGGGAACAATCTTCCTGCATCTAGCCTGTCCATCCCCTTAAGAATTTTGTAAGTTTCTATAAGATCCCCCCTCAATCTTCTAAATGCTAGTGAGTATAAACCAAGTCATTCCAGTCTTTCATCATATGAAAGTCCTGACATCCCAGCAATCAGTCTGGTGAACCTTCTCTGTACTCCCTCTATGGCACGAATGTCCTTCCTCAGATTAGGAGACGAAAACTGTACGCAATACTCCAGGTGTGGTCTCACCAAGACCCTGTACAACTGCAGTAGAACCTCCCTGCTTCTATAACCAAATCCTTTTGCTATGAATGCTAACATACCATTCGCTTTCTTCACTGCCTGCTGCACCTGCATGCCTACTTTCAATGACTGGTGTACCATGACACACAGGTCTCATTGTATCGGTTACCATTCAGATAATAGTCTACTTTCCTGTTTTTGCCACCAAAGTGGATAACCTCACAGTTATCCACATTGAGGCGGAGAGGATCATCAGTCCCATTGAGGCAGAGGCACAGTGAAGCGAAAAGGTTCGTCAATGAGGCGGAGAGGTTCAGCTGTCCCAGTGAGGGGTCGAGGCCCGGTAAGGCAGAGAGGATCAGCGGTCTTGGTGCAGTGGCAAGGCCCGGTGATGCGGTAAAGTCTGGTGGAGCGGCGAAGAAGTTTGGCAGTGAGGCGGAGAGTTTTGGTGATCCTGATGAGGTGGCGAGGCTTGGTAAGGCAAAGAGGTTTGGCGGTGAGGCGTAGAGGTTCGGTGGTCCCATTGAGCTGGCGAGGCCCGGTGAGGCGGTGAGGCCCAGTAAGGCAAAGGGGACCGGCGGTCCAGGTAGGGTGGCAAAGTCCGGTGGTGCGGCAAAGTGGTTCGGCAGTGAGACGGAGGCTTTGTGGTCCCATTGAGCCGGCAAGGCCCGGTGAGGCAGAGTTTTGGCAGTCCAGGTGAGGCGGCGAGGTACAGTGTGGCGGAGAGGTTCAGCAGGCCCAGGTGAGGTGGCGAGGCAACGAGGTTCAGCAGGCCCAGTGAGGTTGCGAGTACTGGTGAGGTGGTGAGCTCCGGTGAGGCGGAGAGGTTCGGCAGTGAGGTGGAGAGGTTCAGTGGTCCCATTGAGCTGGTGAGGCCCGGTGAGATGGAGAGGCCCGGAGAGGCGGTGAGGTTCTGTGGTCCTGGCGAGGCAGGATTGTGTGGCCTTTTTTTTTCAGGTATTGTTTGGGTATTTTATGTTTTTTTCCCCAGTGTTGTTTGGCTTTAAATTACAATTTCAATCTGGCAACACTGGTGAGTGAGAGTAGGTGACAGGTGACTGACGGGTGATTGACGGTTGCGTAACGGTTGGAAACGAGTGAGTGACGGGTGCGTGACGGGTGATTGAGAGTGACGAGTGGTTGACGAGTGGTTGACGAGTGAGTGACGGGTGCTGAACGTGTTCCAGACGGGTGAGTGACGGGTAGGTGACAAATGCATGACGGGTGAATGACGAGTGAATGACGGGTGATTGGGGAGTGAGTGACGGGTGATGATGGTTGGTGTTGGGTGAGAGTGGGTGAGAGGGAGTGAGATGGAGTGAGATGGAGTGAGATGGAGTGAGATGGAGTGAGATTGAGTGGGTGAGTGAGAGAGTTGGTAAGATAGTGGGATAGTGAGTGGGTGAGTGTGTGTGTGTGTGTTAGAATTATGCAGAACATACCAACATTACCCAGAAAAGAGAGAAAAGTTATAAATGCCACCTTCCAGATAGTTGCGCCTGCCCCTCCATGACACAGATCACAATGTCGACACCAAATAACCGTTCTATACAAATCTGACCAGAATGTTGACACCATTTGACACCACATTTACACACCACAGTTGGCCGATCCGTTTCCAAGTTGACTGCAGTTGTCCTTTTTCTTCAGAACAAAATGAACTTTGGCAACGGGGCCCACCGCGTAGTATATGTTGGCGTCGTCAGGAATGACCACCGCTGGGGACAGAAGAGAAAATAAACAATCAGTACATTTCCAAACGTAGACTGGGCGACCGTCTCACTGAACACGAGGCCTACGAGGCCCACGTGATCGCCCGTCTAACAAACATTTCAATGGTCCTTTGTTGTCACGTGTACCGAGGTACAGTGACATTTGGTTTATTATATAGTCACACCAAAAAAGCAACAAGATAGAAAACTACTTAAAAATTAAACATAAACAGCCACACAGCGGCGTGTGAGAATCCCCAGGCCACACAGCATAAGCGGAGATCCACAGCCATCAGTTTAATGTTCGGGCCACACACACACACACATATACACACACGCTCCTTCACCATGATGTGACCAGAGTTGTACGGACCGCTACCACACTCTCTCTGCCGTCCCTGTCCACACGAACAGTCAGAAAGCTGCCCAGACACCGGGATGTTCACATGGCGCCATGACCCCGTAAACACCGAGATCACTGCACACACCGCACTCCCTCCGAGACCTCACCAATGCAGGCAGCACCACCATCTTGTTGGTTTCAGCAACCTCACATTCCCCACTGTGATAGAAGGCATATAACTTATACCTTCATCCCAGCTTTGAACACCCCTTCAGAATTAAAGGATGTTCTGTTAGGAAGGAGCTGAGGAGACATTTCTTTAGTCAGAGGGTGGTGAATCTGTGGAATTCTTTGCCACTGAAGGCTGTTGAGGCCAAGTCAATGAACAAGGCAGAGATAGACTCTTGATTAGTTCAGGTGACAGGGGTTATGGGGAAAAGGCAGAGGAATGGGGTTAGGAGGGAGAGGTAGATCAACCATGATTGAATGGCAGGGTATGATTTGATTGGCCGAATGGTCTTATCCTACTCCTATTCCTGACCCACACTGAGCTTTCTGGCCTGGGTCTCCTACACTGCCAGAGTGAGGCCAAACACAAGATGGAGGTACAGCACCTCATATTTCACTTGGGCAACTTGTACATAGCTTCATGTTAGTTACAGTTTAGTTCATTGTCACATGTACCGAGGCACAGCATCAAGCTTTTTGTTGCATGCTAATGAGACAGCAGAAATACAATACACGATGATCCATTTACAGTGTATAGATACGCGATAAGGGAATAATGTTCGTGCAAGGTAAAGCAAGCAAAGTCCGATCAAGGATAGTCCGAGGGTCACCAATGAGGTAGATAGTTCAGGACTGCTCTATGAACATTGAATTGTCTAATTTTAACTAACTTCATCTTGCACCCACTCCCCCTCCACCCTTGCCCCCCCCCCCCCCCTCCCTGCTCCTCCCTAGTCATTTCGCCACAGTTCTTCATATTGTTCGTCTTGAGATCACACCTTCAACTAGCCAACAATGGACTACCAGGCACCGCCCCATCCGAGCTCATTTGTGGCCGACCCTGATGGCTCCTGATTTTCTCACCTCCAGCTCTTCACCTCTTCCTTCCCCCCACCCCACCTACATTCAGTCTGAAGAAGGTCCCGGCCCGAAATGTTCCTCTTCCATTTTCTCCAGAGATGTTGCCTGACCCGCTGGATTACTCCAGAACTTTGTGTCTATCTTTGATATTAAACCAGCATCTGTAGTTCTTTGTTTTTACATTTATTTACATTGCAGTCTTGCTTTGTGAATAGAAAGCGACATTTCCAGTGAATACGTTTGTAAATTATAGGAGCAGAATTAGGCCATTCGGCCCATCAGGTTTACTCTGCCCTTCAATGATCGCTAATCTATTTTACCATCTCAACCCTATTTCCTGCCTTCTCCTCATAACCTCTGACACCTGCACTAATCAAGAATCTGGCAATCTCAGTTTAAAAAATATCCATTGGCTTGGCCTTTTCAGTCATCTGTGGCAATGAATTCCACAGGTTCACCACCCTCTGGCGAAAGAAAATCCTCCTCATTTCCTTTATAAAGGTATGTACTGTAGAAGTTATAGAATTCTAAATGATTCAGAGTGGGGCTTATTTGCAATACACTAAAATCTTGCAGCACACTACAAAAGGGTCTACATCACTTGGATTTACACTCAATAATATTATAATAGAAACATAGAAACATAGAAATTAGGTGCAGGAGTAGGCCAGTCGGCCCTTCGAGCCTGCACCACCATTCAATATGATCATGGCTGATCATCCAACTCAGTATCCTGTACCTGCCTTCTCTCCATACGCCCTGATCCCTTTAGCCACAAGTGCCACATCTAACTCCCTCTTAAATATAGCCAGTGAATTGACCTCAACTACCTTCTGTGGCAGATAGTTCCAGAGACTCACCACTCTCTGCATGAAAACTGTTTTTCTCATCTTGGTCCTAAAAGATTTCCCCTTTATCCTCAAACTGTGACCCCTTGTTCTGGACTTCCCCAACATTGGGAACAATCTTCCTGCATCTAGCCTGTCCAACCACCTAAGAATTTTCTAAGTTTCTATTAGATCCCCCCTCAATCTTCTAAATTCTAGCGAGTACAAGCCGAGTCTATCCAGTCTTTCTTCATATGAAAGTCCTGACATCCCAGGAATCAGTCTGGTGAACCTTCTATGTACTCCCTCTAAGGCAAGTATGTCCTTCCTCAGATTTGGAGACCAAAACTGTACACAATACTCCAGGTGTGGTCTCACCAATACCCTGTACAACTGCAGTAGAACCTTCCTGCTTCTTCTTCTTCTTTGGAGTTTTACAGCAGCCGGCATCCACAATGTTGCATTGCTGCCACCTTCTGGCTTCACTCCACAATCCTCATGTCTTTACATTATATCCTTTTTATAAGGCCAGAGGCCCTCAAGAAATTAAACAACACCTTTACTCCTTTTCCTTCCCCTCCATACTCTAGAATGTTCTTTTCTGATATTTCTGTCATTCCAATTTTCTTCATTTCACTGATCAAAACTCTTCTTTCTGTTTCATATCTTCTACATGCAACTAGAGCATGCTGAACTGTTTCCGGCTGATGGCATTCCTCACACAGCCCAGTAGGGTGTTTTCCCAACATTTTCAATGTGCTGTTCAGGTGAGTGTGTCCTATCCTCAATCTTGCTAATACTACCTGTTCTCTCCTGTTCCACCCTCTTCTTGCTGTAATGCCCACTCTATTTTGTAGCGAATAGAGGTGTCTCCCCTTTGTCTCCTGTTCCCAGTATTGTTGCCATTCCTGATTTATTTTCTTCCACACAATGTGTTTTCCTTCAGATTTGGATAATTGTAAGTTTACCTCTATGTTCTCTTTTTTAACGGCCTCTTTTGCTAATTTATCCACTTTTTCATTTCCTAGCACACCAATGTGTGCTGGGACCCACAACAAAGTCACGTCACTGCCCTTCCTTGTTACTTGGCTTAATAGTAGTAGAATTTCATACACTAGGTCAGGCCGCCTATGGGATGCACCAGACCCAATACTCTGGATTGCAGACAATGAGTCGCTACATATTAATACTTTGCATGGTTGCACCTGTTCTATCCACCGAACTGCCATCAAAATAGCGTACAGTTCCACTGTATACACTGCCAAATAGTTATTTGTTCTTTTGCAAATCTCAACATTCATCCCTTGCACTACCACAGCTGCCCCTGTTGTTTCAGCTACTGGGTCCTTTGATCCATCTGTGAAGATTAAGAGGTGTTCCCTGTATCTATTATATATATATGGTTATGGTATTCTGTTTTTAAGTCCGAATTTTTTCCACTCCTTTTTGCCTCCCATATCTCCAGATCAACTTTTGGGATGTTCAGTAACCATATTGGGACAGATGGCCACAATACTGCAGGGCAGAACTCTTTGTCCTCTACTTCCATGTACCTTGCCACACCTCCTCCAACCCAGCCGAAGCTTCCAGACTGAGCCACCCCTCTCTCCCAGCACTCCTGTACTACCTGTTTTGTTGGGTGGTTCTCTCCATGACCCTTAAGGCTTAGCCAGTAATTAGCCATTAGTTGTCTGCGGCGCAGTCTCAACGGCATCTCCCCAGTTTCCACCTGTAGTGCACATACAGGTGACGTCCGCACACCTCCTATACAGATCCTTAGAGCTTCCGCTTGGACTTTGTCCAACTCGGACAACACTGACTTAGATGCTGATCCATAAGCTATACTGCCATACTCTAGTCTGGATCTGATCAGTGATACATAGATATGTTTAAGAGATAATATATCTGCTCCCCACTCTAAACCTGCTAAGCATCTCATTACATTGATGGCTTTTTTGCATTTTCCAATTATTTTTGTAATGTGGACCCTCCATGTTAATCTGGAGTCAAAATGGACTCCCAGGAAACGGAAATCTTTAACTCTTTCCAAATTGTTGCCGTATAGTTTTAACTGGACATCCTCTTTAATTTCCTTCCTTGTGAAAACCATTGTCTTTGTCTTCTCTATAGAGAATTTAAAACCCCATTTCACTCCCCACTCTTCCACCTGGGCTATCCCTTGCTGCATTTTTCCCACGATAAAATCTATATTCTTCCCCTTTCTCCATAGGCTGCCATCATCTGCAAAGAGCGATCGCCCCATCTCTGGTTGAATGTTTGCAAATATATCATTGATCATGATTGAGAATAGGATCGGGCTTATCGCGCTTCCTTGGGGAGTTCCATTCTCGACTACACATTTACTAGAGATGTCTGACCCTATTTTAACTTGGATACTTCTACCGTTAAGAAAATCCATTATCCAGTTAAAAATATTTCCTCCTACTCCCATTAAATGCAGCTTTATTAGAAGACCTTCTCTCCACAACATATCATAAGCCTTCTCTACATCAAAAAATACAGTAACTACAGATTATTTTTTAACTTGTGCTTTCCTTATATCATCTTCCAAGCACAGAACTGGATCATTAGTACCTCTCCCTTTTCTAAAGCCACTCTGATAATTAGCCACTATACCGTTTTCTTCCATTAGATGCATTAATCTTTCATTTACCATTCTTTCCATCAGTTTACACATGTGTGCTGTTAAAGCTATAGGTCTATTATTTACTGGATTACTTGCATCTTTCCCTGGTTTCCTTATAGGCACAATGATTGCTTCCTTCCACCTCTCCGGTATTCACCCTTCTTCCCACACCTTGTTATATAGTGCAAGTATCTTTTGGAGTCCCTCCTCACTTAGATGCTTTATCATTATGTAGCAAATATCATCCTTCCCTGGGGCTGAGTTCTTACACTTGGCGAGAGCTCTCTTTAGCTCCCCCAAATTAAATGGAATATTATACTTGTCCTCTGTGATACCTTTCCTTTGTAAGGCCTCAACATTTTCCTCTCTTGTTCTTTCCCTACCTCTTCTTCCTTCATCTGATAAGTTGTGGGAGCTGTGAACCCTACTAAAAGTGTTAACCATTAGTTCTGCTTTGTCTTTATTTGAGACTACAGTTTGATCTCCATTTGTTAGGATAGGATAACTCCACTCCCCTTTATCACCTTCCATTTTTTTAATCATCCCCCATATCTCCCCTACCTGTGTTCAAAAGGGAACTGCAGATGCTGGAATATCGAAGGTACACAAAATTGCTGGGGAAACTCAGCGGGTGCAGCAGCATCTATGGAGCGAAGGAAATAGGCGACGTTTCGGGCCGAAACCCTTCTTCAGACTGATGGGGGGTGGGGAAAGAAAGAAGGAAAAAGGGAGGAGGAGGAGGAGCCCGAGGGCGGGCGGATGGGAGGAGACAGCTAGAGGGTTAAGGAAGGAGAGGAGACAGCACGGGCTAGCCAAATTGGGAGAATTCAATGTTAATGCCATAAGGACACAAGGACCCCAGACGGAATATGAGGTGCTGTTCCTCCAATTTCCGCTGTTGCTCACTCTGGCAATGGAGGAAACCCAGGACAGAGAGGTCGGATTGGGAATGGGAGGGGGAGTTGAAGTGCTGAGCCACCGGGAGGTCAGGTAGGTTATTGCGGACTGAGCGGAGGTGTTCGGCTAAACGATCGCCCAACCTACGCTTGGTCTCACCGATGTAAATCAGCTGACATCTAGAGCAGCGGATGCAGTAGATGAGGTTGGAGGAGATACAGGTGAACCTTTGTCGCACCTGGAACGACTGCTTGGGACCTTGAATGGAGTCGAGGGGGGAGGTGAAGGGACAGGTGTTGCATTTCTTGCGGTTGCAATGGAACGTGCCCGGGGAGGGGGTGGTGCGGGAGGGAAGGGAAGAATTGACGAGGGAGTTGCGGAGGGAGCGGTCTTTGCGGAAGGCAGACAAGGGGGGAGATGGGAAGATGTGGCGAGTGGTGGGGTCACGTTGGAGGTGGCGGAAATGGCGGAGGATTATGTGTTGTATTTGCCGGCTGGTGGGGTGAAAGGTGAGGACCAGAGGGACTCTGCCCTTGTTGCGTGTGCGGGGATGGGGAGAGAGAGCAGTGTTACGGGGTATGGATGAGACCCTGGTGTGAGCCTCATCTATGGTGGCGGAGGGGAATCCCCGTTCCCTGAAGAACGAGGACATTTCCGATGCCCTGGTATGAAATGTCCTCGTTCTTCAGGGAACGGGGATTCCCCTCCGCCACCATAGATGAGGCTCACACCAGGGTCTCATCCATACCCCGTAACACTGCTCTCTCTCCCCATCCCCGCACACGCAACAAGGGCAGAGTCCCTTTGGTCCTCACCTTTCACCCCACCAGCCGGCAAATACAACACATAATCCTCCGCCATTTCCGCCACCTCCAACGTGACCCCACCACTCGCCACATCTTCCCATCTCCCCCCATGTCTGCCTTCCGCAAAGGCCGCTCCCTCCGCAACTCCCTCGTCAATTCTTCCCTTCCCTCCCGCACCACCCGCTCCCCAGGCACTTTCTGTTGCAACCGCAAGAAATGCAACACCTGTCCCTTCACCTCCCCCCTCGACTCCATTCAAGGTCCCAAGCAGTCGTTCCAGGTGCGACGAAGGTTCACCTGTATCTCCTCCAACCTCATCTACTGCATCCGCTGCTCTAGATATCAGCTGATTTACATCGGTGAGACCAAGCGTAGGTTGGGCGATCGTTTCGCCGAACACCTCCGCTCAGTCCGCAATAACCTACCTGACCTCCCGGTGGCTCAGCACTTCAACTCCCCCTCCCATTCCCAATTCGACCTCTCTGTCCTGGGTCTCCTCCATTGCCAGAGTGAGCAACAGCGGAAATTGGAGGGACAGCACCTCATATTCCGTCTGGGGTCCTTGCGTCCTTATGGCATTAACATTGAATTCTCCCAATTTGGCTAGCCCGTGCTGTCTCCTCCCCTTCCTTAACCCTCTAGCTGTCTCCTCCCATCCGCCCGCCCTCGGGCTCCTCCTCCTCCTCCCTTTTTCCTTCTTTCTTTCCCCACCCCCCATCAGTCTGAAGAAGGGTTCGGCCCGAAACGTCGCCTATTTCCTTCGCTACATAGATGCTGCTGCACCCGCTGAGTTTCCCCAGCAATTTTGTGTACCTTCTCCCCTACCTGTGTTGTGTTTCCAATTGAATCACAATACTTCCTCCAATATGCTATTTTTGTTTGTCTTATAGTCCTCCTTACAATTGCCTGAGCCTGTTTGTAATTAATCATGTGTTGGTAGTTATGAGTTCTTTTTAATAATCTGAATGCTCTGTTTCTATTCACCACTGCCTCTTTACATTTATTGTCCCACCATGGCACAGCTTTCCTTTTTGATCTTCCTTTACTTTTAGGTAATGAAACTAATGCTGCTCTTTTGATACCTTCTGACAATTTATTCTCAAAGTTTTCTATATCTGTCTCTTCTTGTATCGGTTTTACATATCTATCACTTTCCTCCTTAAATTTCTCCCAATTAGCCTTTCCAAACACCCATCGTCCACTTCTGTTTTCTTTACTCATAGTTAAAGTAATATTTATTTTGCATAGCACAGGATGATGATCACTTCCTATGGTACCCTTTTCATACACTTCCCAGTTACATTTAGCAGCAATCCTATTAGAAACAAGTGTAAGGTCCAACACAGACTCCTTCCCTGTCCTAACATCTACCCTGGTCTTCTTTCCATCATTTAGACATACTAGATTACCATCATTTAATAATTCCTCAATTACCTGTCCATTATTATCTGACTTTCCACTGCCCCATAATGTATTATGTGCGTTAAATTCCCCACACCAAATAACATTAGATTTGCTCTGGCCTTCTACTTCCTGTAACTTATTGACCTCTAATCGCTTACATGGATTATAGTAATTTATTACCACTATTTTCCTCCTCTCAGACCACACTTCTATTACCACATATTCCTGTTCCTGCCCAATTCCTAATACCTTGTATGGTATCCCTTTTTTAATGAAAGTGGCACAACCCCCTCCTCCCCCATTTCCCCTATCACATCTCACTGCAACATAATCATATAGAACAAAATCTAAACTTGGTTTCAACCAGGTTTCCTGGATACATACGACATCTGGTTGTTCCTTCCTACTGTCTATGAATTGCTTAAAGTCTTGCCCATTGGCTAACAAGCTTCTTGCATTCCATTGTAGGATTAACATTAATATTATTAACCCACACATGTTGACTCTTGGCTCGCCTGGATACTGAGACCATCATGTATTTCCTCCCACTTCAATCCTGCCATGCCCAAGTGGTGGACTGCAGCCTTTACAATGATTTGGATCCTTTCTGTTTTGGATTTTACTTCTGCTGTCGCATTTATTACTCCTGCTATAAATATAACCAGGTTTTTCTTTTCTTTCCATATACTCTTTTCTTTTTCTTTTATTGTTTCCATTATGCCCACATCTTGCTCCCTCCTGATCCTTCTTTCATTCATCTGTTTTGTAGCCTTTTTTGCTGCCTCTGCATAGGAGACCTTTTCCTTCACTCTTATGTTTTGTACTTCAGCTTCACGTTTCATCACCTCACAGCCCCAGTAAGCCACACTATGCTCTCCTCCACAATTACAGCACTTTGGTCTGACCCCCTCTCCACTGACCATATTCATGGTCCCCACTACACCTTGCGCATTTCCTCTCCCCCTTGCACATTTTAGCTATATGCCCAAATTTCTGACATTTGAAGCACCTCATTGGTTTGGGTATGTACTCTCTTACACTATATCGCATGAGTCCAAAATGGACCACTTTTGGAAGGGATTCTGTCTTGAATTCAAGCAGGACTGACTCAGTTTCCTCTTTCTTTGCTCCTTTGGTCATTCTTTTGGCATTCATAATTAATTCACATTTCTTTCTGAGTTCCTGAACCAGTTCACTCATATTGACTTTGAGAGGGATTCCATAGATAACCCCTTTACACTCTGCCCTCCTCCGTTCTCCCACTCTCACTACTTTGATTATTTTGATTTTGTCAATCTTGTTCATGTTCATTGCCTTTTCAACTTGAGCCTCACTGTTGCACCCTATTAGCATGTTTCCATCTTCCAGCACTCTTGCATACTTTACTTCCCCAACCTGGGCTCTGATTATTTTTGTCAGCTTCATTGGCTCTATCTTCTTTACTCCTCCTTCTCCTTCAAAACTCACCACTACATTTAACGACATTTCCTTTTCTGGTTCCTTGTCTTCACTCTCCGATCCACCAATATTGCTTTTCCTTCTTTTACGGCTGCTCTTCCTGGGACTACCCCGTGTACCCACGGTTTCCCACTCCTTCTCAACATTTCCTTCATTATCCTCTCCTCCACTGGCCTCCATACCACTAGACCCACTCTCTCCTGTCATTTTGTAACAGCAGGGAATATTGCCAGAGCACCGTTTACCCCCCCAACTTCACCCCCAACTAAACCATTTATAGCCCCTCCCCCGTTGGCGGCAGATCACGTCACGTGCGCGGCGGCTCCAAAAGGCGCCAAAAGCCGTTAGTCGCGAGAGCCGGGTGGGGGGTGAAGTGGAGAGTGGCGCAGGCGCGTTCGCCGCAGGGCGGGCCACGGGCTCGACGTCGACGACAACGTCAACGTCAACGTCAACGTCAACGTCAACGTCAACGTCAACGTCCACGTCCACGTCCACGTCCACGTCCACGTCCACGTCAACGTCAACGTCAACGTCAACGTCAACGTCAACGTCAACGTCAACGTCAACGTCAACGTCAACGTCAACGTCAACGACAACGTGCGTGCGCCCCCCCCCCCCCACACCGGCTCTCGCGACCAACGGCTTTTGGCGCCTTTTGCCGCCGTGGGCTGGAGTTGTCCACGTGACCCGCGCTCTGGGTGCAGCCGCCGCTCACGTCACGTGAGGAGCCGCCAACGGCCGGGGGGAGGGGGAGGGGGAGGGGGAGGGGCTATAAATGGTTTATAGTTGGGGTGGGGATTGGGGTTTAGTTGGGTGGGGGGGGAGGGTGAAGTTGGGATTGAGGTTTAGTTGGGGTTAATTGAGGTTTAGTTGGGGTTTAGTTGGGGTTAATTGAGGTTTAGTTGGGGTTTAGTTGGGATTGGGGTTTAGTTGGGGTGACGTTTAGTTGAGGTGAGGTTTAGTTGGGGTTTAGTTGGGGTTTAGTTGAGGTGAGGTTTAGTTGAGGTAAGGTTTAGTTGGGGTTTAGTTGGGGTTTAGTTGAGGTAAGGTTTAGTTGGGGTCTAGTTGGGGTTTAGTTGGGATTGGGGTTTAGTTGAGGTGACGTTTAGTTGAGGTGAGGTTTAGTTGGGGTCTAGTTGGGGTTTAGTTGAGGTAAGGTTTAGTTGGGGTCTAGTTGGGGTTTAGTTGGGATTGGGGTTTAGTTGAGGTGACGTTTAGTTGAGGTGAGGTTTAGTTGGGGTCTAGTTGGGGTTTAGTTGAGGTAAGGTTTAGTTGGGGTTTAGTTGTGGTCTAGTTGGGGTTTAGTTGGGGTTTAGTTGGGGTCTAGTTGGGGTTTAGTTGAGGCGAGGTTTAGTTGGGGTTTAGTTGAGGTGAGGTTTAGTTGGGGTTTAGTTGGGGTCTAGTTGGGGTTGAGGTGAGGTTTAGTTGGGGTTTAGTTGAGGCGAGGTTTAGTTGGGGTTTAATTGATGTGAGGTGAAGTTGGGGTTAATTGAGGTTTAGTTGAGGTGAGGTTTAGATGAAGCGAGAGGTTTAATCGAAGCAATGTTTAGTGAGGTGACGTTTAGCTGAGGTGAAGTTTGGTCGAGGTGATTGAGGGGTTTAGTTGAGGTGAGGTAAAGTTTAGTTGAGGCGAGGTTTAGTAGTGAAGTGTGAGGTTTGGTTGAGGCGAGGGGTTTAATTGAGGCGAGGGGTTTAGTCGAGGTGTAGTTGAGGAGAGGAGGAGTGGGTGTCTGAGCTCAGGAAGGGAGATCCAGGAGTTGCTGAAGGAGACGAGAGAGACCATGTCTGGGACACAGGGCCCAGAGGTCAGACTCCAGGGAACTTTGACATGGAGAACGGGCAGAAGATGCCGGATTAATGTCATCTCAGGGGCCCGGGAACGGGAAAGATGCTGCTGCTCCTTCTCAGACCATGCACCATGTATCAGGTACAATGTTTGTTTTTCCAGGATGCTGACCATTTCAAAGACATTGCTGGCTATTTTTCCAAGGAAGAGTTTGAAGAAATAAGTGACTGGAAGATGCTCCGTTATAAGAATGTGAAGTGGAATTATGAAGACGTGCTTGCCATTGGTTTGTAGAAAATATTCCCTGCCTATATTTATTTTTCCTTTTTGCCAATTTCTAATGATGGATGCTGACATGAGTGTTTCCCCCCCCATATGAAATCTAAATAGATATGTGCTTTCTGGGAGCAAGTCCTTGGTTAGATCCTTCCACCTTCCATTTCATTCCACAGGTATATTTTGAGAATGAGACTGAGGTCGGCTGGCTTCACCCTCTGCTGCGCTGCATCAATACGCGGCTGTTGTGAGTTGTTTCCCCAGTCTATATCCGATGCATTTGCAACGTGGTCTCTGCTCCTCCGGCCGCCGTGAGGCTCCAGAAGTGGCAATGAGTGCATGTGAGTGTGGGACCCCGGTGAGTGTGGGTGGGCGGGAGGGAGGGTGAGGGCAGCGTCAGGAAATGGAGGCGAAATTCAAGGAACTGCAGATGATTTATTTTAGTTTCGAGATACAGCACGGAAACACCCTTCGGCCCACCGAGTCTGCGCCGACCAGCGATCCCTGCACATTAACATTATCCTGCACTCACTAGGGACAATTTTCACATTTACCAAGCCAATTAACCTACAAACCTGCATGTGGGAGGAAACGGAAGATCTCGGAGAAAATCCACGCAGGTCATAGAAACATAGTGCAGGAGTAAGCCATTCGGCCCTTCGAGCCTGCACCGCCATTCAATATGATCATGGCTGATCTTCCAGGTCACGGGGAGATTGTACAAACTCTGTACAGATGGCACCCGTAGCCGGGATCGAACCTGGGTCTCCGGTGCTGCATTCACTGTAAGGCAGCAACTCTACCGCTGCGCCACTGTGATGGATTACAAATAAAAAACTAAATGCTGGAGTAACTCAGCGGGTCAGGCAGCATCTATAGAGGACATGGATAGGCAACGATTTGGGTTGAGACCCTGGGAGGAGGGACTGTTGTGAGGAACCGAGGGGAGGAGGGTCTGAGTTGTGAGGGAGACTGAGGGACAGGCGGTGTCTGTGGGTAAGGGGTGAACAGTTCTTCTCACAGAACAGTGCTTCTTTCATCATCATCCCTTCCACAACAGAGCACTCCCTTCTCACCGCTCCTCCGGCAGCTTGCTCTCCTCACCGCTCCCCCTACAGCGGCTCCCTCCTCCCGCAGCACTCCCTCCTCACCACCACTCCCACAGCACAGTTTTCTCTCCTCAGTACCCCTGTCAGAAACCCAGACATTCTAACCCAATGGACAGACTAGGAGAAGACCAGAATGAAGACAGAGAAAAAGACAAAGTGGGATGTGTCCCGGCTAGTTTAGTTGTAGTTTAATTCAGAGACACAGCGTGAAAACAGGCCCTTCAGCCCATAGAGTCTGTGCCGACCAGCAATTACCCGTTCACATCCTTATCTATGTTTAGTTTAGAGATACAGTGTGGAAACAGGCCCCAGACAGCACCCATAGTCGTTGGCGCAGCAGTAGAACGTCCGCCTTACAGCGTCAGACAACCGGGTTCGATAGTGACTACGTGTGTTTGTTTGTATGGAGTTTGTACGTTCACCCAGTGACCTGCATGTGTTTTCCACAAGACCTTCAGTTTTCTCCCAAACTCCAAAAACGTACGGGTTTGTAGGTTAATTGGCTTGATATAAATGTAAATTGTCCCCAGTGTGTGTGGGATAGTGCGGGGATCGCTAGTCGGCGTGGACACGGTGGGCCACAGGGCTTCTTTCCACACTGTATCTCTAAACTACACCTAGAACTAGTTTGTGAACAGGTGATCGATAGTCAGTCAAGATTAGGTGGGCCGAAGGGCCTGTTTCCGTGCTAAAAACAAACAATGCTGTTATTGGACTTGCCATGGAACTACCCCCTCTCCGTGTGCCTTCAACCTCCCAAAGTGCAACATTGCACTCTTGCTCGGATTAAACTCCATCTGCCATTTCTCCGAGAGAACGTGCAAACTCCGTACAGACAGCACCCGTAGCCAAGATCGAACCTGGGTCTCTCGCACTCTAAGGCAGTAGTTCAATCGCTACGCTACCATGCTGCCGCACTAATGCAGAGAATCTTCGCTGGTCAGCCCGGCCACGGTGGGCTGAAGGGCCTGTTTCTATGATGTACCTCTAAACTAAACACATACCTAGTGTGAACAGGTGATCATTGGTCATCGCGGACTCGGTGGGCTGAAGGGCCTGTTTCCACACTGTATCTGCACTGTATCTCTAAACTAAACTAAACTGACCCATTGAGTGACTCCAGCTTTTTGTGTTTATCATTGGTTTCAGCCACCATCTGCGGTTCCTTCTACAACTAAATTCACTCTCTCAACCGTAAACCCTCGTGATAACACCACTTTATGACAGATTTTAATTCTGTCGGACGGGCCTGCCGACTAATGTCGATGCTCCCTTGCCACTTCTCTGTCTGATATGAATATTGATTTCTCTAACTTCAAGTAACCCCTGCGTTCCTCCTCTCTCCATCCCTCCCCCACCCAAGTCGCACCAGCTTCTCATTATCACATAGTAATCCGCTAACAACGGCCTGCTTCCTTTACCATTGTGAGCTTTTTTGCATCTTTCAGTCATTGTTCTATATCTCTCTACATCACAGATTCAGATTCAGATTCAGATTCAATTTTAATTGTCATTGTCAGTGTACAGTACAGAGACAACGAAATGCATTCCGTCCATCACCGTCCATATCTCTCGTTTCCCTCTCCCCTGACTCTCAGTCTGAAGAAGGGACTCGGCCCGAAACGTCTCCCATTCCTTCTCTGGAGATATGCTGCCCGTCCCGCTGAGTTACTCCAGCCCTTTGTGTCTAACCACCCCCCCCCCCCCCCAGATCCGCTGAGTTCCGCCAGCATTTGTTTTCTCAATGAATAAAGGGAGTGTTATGCACCCTCAGCTTTGGGGAACTCTGCGATACATTTCCCTTCATTCTGTGAAAGAACATTTACATTTTTAGCACTAAATTTCCTGTCACAACTTCTGTCTACTTTCTCATATATCAAGAGGTCGTTGGGCCGCTCGAGTTTCTGCCGCTTCATAAGTTATTGTGATAATGGTAATATAGCGAGCAAACTCAATGCGAGCATATTTGTCTATAGGGCTTATATACACAAACAGGGATATAATGTTGAGGCTCTATAAGGCGCTGGTAAGGCTGCTTTTGGAATATGGTGAGTAATTTAGGGCACCGTATCTGAGGAAGGATGACTCTAAGATAGTCCAGAGGAGGCTTACAAGAATGATCCCAGGAATCAGTACACTAACCGATGATAAGCGTTTGTTAGCACTGGGCCTGTTCTCGCTGGAGTTTAGAAGAATGATGGGGGACCTCATTGAAACATACAGATTAGTGAAAGACTTGGATAGAGTGGATGTGGAGAGGATGTTTCCACAAATGGGAGAGTCTAGGTCATATCCTCAGAATTAAAGAACATTGTACTACTATTCCTTATGACCTTATGATAGGAGCAGAATTAGGCCATTCGGCCCATCAACACCATTGAATCATGGCTGGTCTATCTCTCCCTCAACCCCATTCTCCTGCCTTCGCCCCATAACCCCTGACACTCGCATTAATCAAGAATCTATCATTCTCATACCTTAAAAATATCTATTGACTTGGCCTCCACAACGTTCTGTGGTAAAGAATTCCACAGATTTACCTCCCTCTGACTAAAGAAAGTCTTCCTTCGTAAACTGAAACAGACTGGTCGCCAACCCGAACGACTTATAAAGAAATCATCTCTCACAGTCCACCTTGAAGCTTACAAACTCCACCTCACTGACTACAAAGATGCCCTCATTGCTGCAAAATCTGCCTACCTCTCCTCCATATTCACCGATCCCTGCCTAAACCACAGAACCCTCTTCTCCACAGTGGGCAACCTCCTCAAGCCTCGTGCCAACACTCTCCCTACCTCTACTCCGGATCACTGCAACTCATTCCTCCACTTTTTCGCTGATAAAATCAGCACCATCTATCAATCTTTATCCCCTGTGCCCGACTCCCCAGCATCTACTCCACCACCTACCAAGGCCCCTCCTTTCAACAGCTCCACTGACCTCCTTAACCCTCCTCCACACTGCTTCCTCTCCCAGTTTGACCTGGTCACCCCTATTGAAATCTCCAAACTCATCAGCTCTTCCAAACCCACTACCTGCTCCCTCGACCCTCTCCCCACTCCCCTGTTGAAGTCCTGCCTCCCCGTTCTCTGCCCCTACCTCACTAATCTCTTCAACTCATTGTCCCAAGGAATTGTCCCCTCCGCTTTCAAAACTGCTGCCGTTACACCAATCTTAAAGAAACCTGGTCTTGATCCCTCCTCTCTCATTAACTACCGCCCAATCTCAAACCTCCCCTTTCTTTCAAAAACCCTGGAGCGTATCGTTGCGTCGCAACTTCATTCCCACGTCCTTGCGTATAACCTACTTGAACCCCTCCAATCTGGCTTTCGCCCCCTCCATAGCACAGAAACTGCTCTCCTCAAAGTCCTCAACGACCCCCTCACCTCTGCTGACACTGGTTCCCTCAACATCCTCATCCTCCTCGACCTGAGCGCAGTCTTCGATACAGTGAACCATAACATCCTGCTCACCGGACTCAAATACCTCGGCATTGAAGGCTCTGCACTCAGCTGGCTCCGTTCCTACCTTTCCAACAGATCCCACTTCATCTCTCTCCACAACCACACCTCTGCTACAGCCGCAGTCACTTAAGGCGTTCCCCAAGGCTCCGTACTCGGCCCCCTCCTCTTCATCATCTACATCCTCCCCCTTGGTCAGATACTCCGCCACTTCAATCTGGACTTCCACTGTTACGCTGATGACACCCAGATTTACATTGGCACCAAATCCCCCCACAACCCCCCACCCCCCCCCCCCTCTCCCATATCAACTCCTGTTTGTCAGCTATAAAAACCTGGATGCAACATAATTTCCTCAAACTCAACAGCGATAATACAGAATTCCTCCTCATAGGCTCCAAAGCCACACTCAGCAAAATCAATAACCCCACTCTCACCATCCACGGCACCACTGTCTCCCCATCTCCCCAGGCCCGCAACCTTGGCTTGATCTTTGATTCCACCCTCTCCCTTGAGCCTCACATCCGCCATGTCATTAAAACCTCCTTCTTTCATCTCCGCAACATCGCCAAACTCAGACCCTCTCTCACACCGCCCGCTGCTGAAAGACTCATCCATGCCTTCATCTCCTCCCGACTGGACTATTGCAACTCACTTCTCCTTGGCATCAGCTCCACCTACATCAACCGACTCCAACTGGTCCAGAACGCAGCCGCCCGACTCATCACCCATACCAAATCCTGGCATCACATCACTCCAGTCCTCAAACAACTTCACTGGCTTCCCATCTCCCACCGGATCACCTACAAAATCCTGATCCTCACCTACAAAGCCCTCCACCATCTGCCCCCCCCCCCCCCATATCTCATTGACCTCCTCTCCCCCTACCAACCCTCACGGTCCCTCAGATCCACATCAGCCGGTCTCCTCTCCATCCACAAGTCCAACCTCCGCAGTTTTGGGGACAGAGCCTTCTCCAGGGCAGCTCCCAGGCTCTGGAACTCCCTCCCCCAACTGATCCGCAATTCCGTGTCCCTCACCATCTTCCAGTCCCGCCTCAAGACCCATCTCTTCACCTCTGCCTATCCTTAGCCCCACGTCCCCGTCCCTTTTCATCTGTGCATTAATTGCCTCATACTGTGTTTTGTATTGAATTCTGTCTTTACTTTGTGTACTAGTCATGTCTCTACAATTTATTTCATTCCCCTTACATGCTTTTCCTCTACATGCTCAATTTTTGTAAGGTGTCCTTGAGACTCTTGAAAGGCGCCCATAAATAAAATGTATTATTATTATTATTCCTTGTTGCCTTCCCAAAAGTACGTCCTTCAATTCTGAGGCTGTGCCTCTGGTTCTAGACACTCCCTCCTAGTCTACTCATCTGCCGATCACCCCCTCACCTGTATCCACCTATCACTTGCCAGGCTTTGACCCATTCACACCTGCTCATACAGTTCAAATAGTGTAGAAGTTGGGAAGTCATCTTGCAGTTGTATAAGACGTTGGTGAGGCCGCATTTAGAATATGTGTGTTCAGTGCTGGGCACCATGTGATAGGAAAGATGTTTTCAGCCGGAAAGCGTACGGAGAAGATTTATGAGGATGTTGCCAGGATTCTATGGTTTGAGCTATAGGGAGAGGATGAGAATTCCTTGGTGTGCAGGAAGATGAGGGTGATCTTATAGAGGTGTACAAAATCATGAGAGGAATAGATTAGGTAGACACACACAGTAGGTGAATTGAGGACCAGAGGACATAGGTTTATGGTGAGAGGGGGAAAGATTTAGTAGTGATCTGAGGCGTAACTTAGTCACACAAAGCGGTGGTGGGTATATGGAACAAGCTGCCAGGGGAGGTCATTGAAACATTGACTGTTCCAACGTTTAAGAAACATACAGGTACATGGATAGGTCTGAAGAGGGTCTCGACCCGAAACGCCGCCCATTTCTCCAGAGATGCTGTCTGTCCCGCTGAGTTACTCCAGTATTTTGAGTCTAGGTACATGGATAGGACAGGTTTGGAGGGATATGGACCAAACGTGGGCAGGTGGGATTAGTGTAGCTGGGACATGTTGGCCAGTGTGGGCAAGTTGGGCCAAAGGGCCTGTTTTGAAGGGACTCAATCTGAACTGTGGTTTGTAGAAACAAGGAACTGGTGAAACTAGTCCACTCCCTCCGCAGATTCGCTGAGTTCCTCCAGCACTTTGCTTTCTAGATTAATAAAGGGACTTCTGCACCATCAGCTTCGGGGAACTGTTGGATATATTTTCCCGTAATTCTGAAAAAAGGACATTTTTATTTTTCGCACTAAATTTCCTGTTCCACTTCCTCGTGAAGCAAGAGGTCATCTCTTGGGCCTCTCAAGTCCCTGCCACTTCACTGTTTCCCATGAGTCTTACTCATACACTAGGGATAACCTACGGGGGTAAATTAAGGTCAGAGGGGGAAAGCTGAAGTGGGTGGCACGGTGGAGCAGTGGTAGAGTTGCTGCCTCACAGCGCCAGCAACACAGGTTCGATCCCGACTACATGAGTTGTCTGTACAGAGCTTGCACGTTCTCTGCGTGGGTTTTTTCCAAGATCTTTGGTTTCCAAAGACGTACATGTTTGTAGGATAATAGGCTTGATATAAGTGCAATAGTCCCTAGTGTGTCGGATGGTGTTAGTGTGCGGGATCGCAGGTCGGTGCGGACTCGGTGGGCCGAAGGGCCTGTTTCTGCACTGTATCTCTAAACTAAACATAGAACCAGTGTGTGAACGGGTGATCGATGGTCGGCGTGGACTCGGTGGGCCGAAGGGTCTGTTTCCGCACTGTATCTCTAAACTAAACATAGAACCAGTGTGTGAACGGGTGATCGATGGTCGGCGCGGACTTGGTGGGCCGGAGGGCCTGTTTCGGTGCTGTGCTATTCTCTGTTCTAGGTTTTCACTCTCTGCTAATTCATTAAAAAACTTTGCGGGGTTAGTTGGGCAAACTTGCCTTGCACAAATCCAAACAATCTTGAATCAGTAACTCAGCTGGGCAGGCAGCATCTCTGGAGAGAAGGAATGGGTGATGTTTTGGGTCGAGACCCTTCTTCAGACCTGAAACGTCATCCATTCCTTCTCTCCAGAGATGCTGCCTGTCCCGCTGAGTTATTCCAGCATTTTGTGTCTATCTTCGATTTAAACCAGTATCTGCAGTTCTTGAATCAGTGCAGTGCAGAATCACTACACAATTCTTGAATCAGTGCAGTGTTGCCCAAATGAGCACCCTAAACATGGCGATGTGGAACAGGAGACTGTCACACCCACTAGATTAAATACCTCCAATTTGACAGGGAGGGGAGTAGGGGCCGGTGGGGAGGGGGTTACAGAGACCAGGAATAGGGTCAGAGCCAGAGTAGGTTTGCAGAGATAGTGAGGGACTCTTCCCACATTACACCACTCCCTCCACTAAATCAAAGTCATGCCACATCAGGGATGAAAGGGGTTAACTATTTGCTGATAAAGGAATACTTCATTATTTTACTTCAGTTTCCTGATGTAAATTTTCCCCTCTACACATTCGTGTTCTCCACACAGTGACGGCCACTGAGAACAAGAGTTTGACAGTCGATATTCCAGACACGAGCAGTGAACACAACCCAGGTACGTAATTCTGTGTCTGTCGCTTGTTCCCACAAACAGCAACCTGTTTAGTTGAGTTGTAATTTTGTACAGAGTCTGATCACTGAAATACGTTGTGTATTAAGGTAACTGCAGATGCTGGCTTACACCGAAGATAGACACAAAATGCTTGAGTAACTCAGCGAGACAGGCAGCATCTCTGGAGAGTTCAATTCAGTTTTCTTGCTATTGAGGGAGTGCTGCATAGGTTCATCAGGTCTGAAAAAGGGTCGCGAATCCGAAAGTACACAAAAATGCTGGAGAAACTCAGCGGGTGCAGCAGCATCTATGGAGCGAAGGAAATAGGCAACGTTTCGGGCCGAAACCCTTATTCAAAATCCGAAACGTCACCCATGCCTTCTCTCCAGAGATACTGCCTGTCCCACTGAGTTATTCCAGGATTTTGTGTCTACCTTCAATTAAAACCAGTATCTGCTGTTCTTCGTTAAACATTTTCGCCAGGTTAATTCCCGGGATGGCGGGACTGACATATGATAAAAGAATGGGTCGACTGGGCTTGTATTTACTGGAATTTAGAAGGATGAGAGGATATATTATAGAAACATAAAAAATTCTTAAAGGATTGGACAGGCTAGATGCAGGAAAAATGTTCCCGATGTTGGGGGAGTCCAGAACCAGGGGTCACAGTTTAATTATCAGCGGTAGGCCATTTAGAACCGAGACGAGGAAACACTTTTTCACCCAGAGAGTTGTGAATCTGTGGAATTCTCTACCACAGAAGGCAGTGGAGGCCAATTCACTGGATGTTTTTAAGAGAGAGTTAGATTTAGCTCTTACGGGATATGGGGGAAGAAGGCAGGAACGGGGTACTGATTGTGGATGATCAGCAATGATCATATTGAATAGCGGTGCTGGCTGGAAGGGCCGAATGGCCTCATCCTGCACCTATTTCTATTATTCTGTGTTATCTATGTTTATTGTCGTATGTACCGAGATACAGTGAAAAGCTTTTGTTGCGTGCTAACCAGTCAACGCAAAGACAACACATGATTATAATCGAAGATAGACACAAAATGCTGGAGTAACTCAACGGGACAGGGAGCATCTGTGGATAAAAGAAGGGTCTCGACCCGAAATGTCACCCATTCCTTCTATTCAGAGATGCTGCCTGTCCCGCTGAGTTACGCCAGCATTTTGTGTCTATCTACGGTTTAAACTAGCATCTGCAGTTCCTTCCTATACATGATTACCATTGTTCCATTTACAGTGTACAGATACATGATAAGGGAATAATGTTTAGTGTAAGGTAAAACCAGCAAAGACTGATCAAGGATAGTCTTCGGGTCATCAACCCGATTAGGAAAAGCAACGAGACCTGGGTGTCATGGTACACCAGTCATTAAAAGTAGGCATGCAGGTGCAGCAGGCAGTGAAGAAAGCGAATGGTATGTTAGCATTCATAGAAAAAGGATTTGAGTATAGGAGCAGGGAGGTTCTACTGCAGTTGTACAGGGACTTGGTGAGAATACACCTGGAGTATTGCGTACAGTTTTGGTCTCCTAATCTGAGAAAGACATTCTTGCCACAGAGGGAGTACAGAGACGGTTCACCAGACTGATTCCTGGGATGTCAGGACTTTCATATGAAGAAAGACTGGATAGACTCGGCTTGTACTCGCTAGAATTTAGAAGATTGAGGGGGGATCTTATAGAAACTTACAAAATTGTTAAGGGGTTGGACAGGCTAGATGCAGGAAGATTGTTCCCGATGTTGGGGAGGTCCAGAACAAGGGGTCACAGTTTAAGGATAAGGGGGAAATCTTTTTGGACCGAGATGAGAAAAACATTTTTCACACAGAGAGTGGTGAATCTGTGGAATTCTCTGCCACAGAAGGTAGATGAGGCCAGTTCATTGGCTATATTTAAGAGGGAGTGAGATGTGGCCCTTATGGTTAAAGGGATCAGGGGGTATGGAGAGAAGGTAGGTACAGGATACTGAGTTGGATGATCAGCCATGATCATATTGAATGGCGGTGCAGGCTCAAAGGGCCGAATGGCCTACTCCTGCACCTATTTTCTATGTTTCTATCAAAGAGGTAGTTAGTAGTTCAGCACTGCTCTCTGGTTGTTGTAGGATGATTCAGTTACCTGATAATAACTGGGAAGAAACTGTCCCCAAATCTGCAAATCGGTGAGAAGGAATGGGTAACGTTTCGGGTCGTGACCCTTCTTCAGATTGAGAGTGAGGGGGGAGAGAGAGACACGGAGATAATGAAGTGAAAGGTGTGAAAACGAGACAAAGGTTATGAAGTTCGAGGAAAATGTAGATAGATCATTGTTAGCGGGGAGAAGGTGACAACGAAACAAACAGAGATAAGATTTAATCAGGAGGACAGACAGACTGGTCCTAGAATAGGAAAGGGGAGGAATTGAGAGAGAGGGAGAGCAAGGGTTACTTGCTTATGTTATGTTATTCATAATGCTGGGGTGTAAACTGCCCAAGTGAAATATGAGGTGCTGTTCCTCCAGTTTGTGTTGGGCCTCACTCTGACAGTGGAGGAGGCCCAGGACAGAAATGTGTCTCTGTGTCTCCCTCTCCCTTGACTCTTAATTGTACTCAATATTGTGAGTTAATTGTACTCAAGTTTTGAGCACCGTATCTGGCTCTGGAGAGGGTCGAGAGGTTTACATGAATGATCCCAGGAATTAGATGATTAACATATGGTGAGCGTTTGACGGCATTGGGCCTGTACTCGCTGGAGTTTAGAATAATGAGGGGGGAACCTCTTTGAAACGTACAGAATAGTGAATGGTTTGGATAGAATGGACGTGGAGAGGATGTTTCCACTTGTGGGAGAGTATCGGACCAGAGGTTATAGCCTCAGAATTAAGGGATGTTCTTTTAGGAAGGAGATGAGGAGGAATATCTTTAGTCAGAAGGTGATGAATCTGTGGAATTCCAAATCAGTTGATGTATTTAAGACAGAGATCGATAGATTCTTGATTAGTACGGGTGTCAGAGGTTATGGGGAGAAGGCAAGTGAATGGGGTTAGGAGGGAGAGATAGATCGGCCATTATTGAATGGCGGAGTAGACTTGATGGGCCTAATTCTGCTCCTATCATCATGACCTTATGTAGTACGACTTGCCTGGGTTGCATGCAAACACTCAATTCTGGTACACATGGCAATTTCCAACCATACCAATAG
The DNA here is from genome assembly GCF_010909765.2 of Amblyraja radiata. Taxonomy (NCBI): domain Eukaryota; kingdom Metazoa; phylum Chordata; class Chondrichthyes; order Rajiformes; family Rajidae; genus Amblyraja; species Amblyraja radiata. Next base: position 807,854 of record NW_022630164.1, read on the forward strand.
ATGGGCCAAAGAAAGGTTGTGTGGTTGGAGCTGTTCCAAAACCAAGCTGATAAAATGCTTTCTAACAGGCCCTTCAGGGGGTGGAATGGAGAGACTGCTTTGTGTGATGGACTGAGCGATATCCACGATTGGGGCGGCACAGTGGTGCAGCGGTAGTGTTGCCTCACAGTGCCAGAGACCCAGGTTAAATCCTGATGTCAGGTGCTTGTCCCTCCAGAGTTTGCCTGTCTGAAGAAGGGTTTCGGTCCGAAACTTTGCCTATTTCCTTCGCTCCATAGATGCTGCTGCACCCGCTGAGTTTCTCCAGCATTTTTGTGTACCTTGCCCGTTTACATATTCTGTTGACCTGCTAAAGAATTTAATTGTACTGTCTGGGACATGTGACAATAAAGCATTCTTCAATCTGGACTCTTGGCCAGCTTGGGTTTACTGAGCTTTCCTCCCACATTCCAAAGACGTTCAGGTTTGTAGGTGAATTGGCGTGGCAAGATTATTAATTGGCCCGAGTGTGTGTCAGATAGTGCTAGTGTGCGGGGATCGCTGGTCCCCGCACACTAGCATGGCACGGACTCGGTGGGCCGAAGGGCCTGTTACCGTGCTGAATCTCTAAACTAAACTAAGCTCTCAGCAATTTCTTGTGGTCTTGAGCAGAGCTGTTGCCAAACCATGGTGTGAAGCAACCTAACGGTGTTCTTTCACAATTCATGTGCAGATGTTGGTGTGAGTCACTGGAGAAATGACGAACTTCCTTCATCTTTTGAGCAAGATGAGACATTGGTGTGCCTTATTGACCACAGCTTCAATTATGTTGTTGATGATATTTAAGGTCATACGTGATAGGAGAATAAGGCCATTCCCCCCCCATCAAGTCTACTCCGCCATTCAATCACAGCTGATCTATCACTCCCTCCTAACCCCATTCTCCTGCCTTCTCCCCATAACCCGACACCCACACTAATCAAGAATCTATCTATCTCTGCCTTAAAAATATCCATTGACTTGTCGTCCACAGCCGTCTGTGGCAAATAATTCCACAGATTCACCACTCACTGATTAAGGAAATTTCTCCTCGTCTCCTTTGTAAAGGAATGTCCTTTAATTCTGAAGCTGTGACCTCTAGTCCTGGACACTCCCACTAGTGAAAACATTCTCTCTACATCCACGCTATCCAAGCCTTTCATTGTTCGGTAAGTTTCAATGAGGTGCCCCTTCATCCTTCTAAACTCCAGCGCGTACAGGCCCAATGATGACAAATGCTCATCATATGTTGAAGCCACCATTCTGATAAACCTCCTCTGGATCCTCTCCAATGCCAGTACCTATCTCCTCATATATAGGGCCCTAAACTGCTCCCAATACTCCATGTGCGGTCTGACCAGCATGTTATAAAGCCTCAGCATTTTATCATTTTATGGTCACTACCTCTGAACGGTTCTTTTACCATAACCACCCTGATTAAATCTGGTTTGTTATACAATACTTTTATTTTTAGAGATACAGAGTGGAAACAGGCCCTTCAGCCCACCGAGTCCGCGCTGACCAGCGATCCCCGCACACTAACACCATCCTACACACACAAGGGACAATTTGCTAATTTATACAAGCCAATTAACCTACAAACCTGTAGGATCATTGGAGTGTTGGAGGAAACCGGAGCATGGGGAATCATACAAACACTAAAGACAGCACCTACAGTCAGGATCGAACCCGGGTCTCTGGCGCTGTGAGGCAGCAACTCTACCGCTGCACCACTATGCCCCCCATTTACAGTGGCTTGCAAAAGTTGTCATACCCCTTGAACTTTTCCACATTTTGTCACGTTACAACCACAAACGTAAATGTGTTTTATTGGGGATTTTATGTGATAGACCAACACAAAGTGGTGCATAATTGTGAAGTGGAAGGAAAATGATACATGGTTTTCAAATTGTTTACAAATAAAAAACTGAAAAGTGTGGCGTGCAAAAGTATTCAGCCCCCCTGATTCAATACTTTGTAGAACCACCTTTCGCTGCAATTACAGCTGCAAGTCTTTTGGGGTATGTCTCTACCAGCTTTGCACATCTAGAGACTGACATTTTTGCCCATTCTTCTTTGCAAAATAGCTCAAGCTCAGTCAGATTGGAAGGAGAGCATCTGTGAACAGCAATTTTGAAGTCTTGCCAGAGATTCTCAATTGGATTTAGGTCTGGACTTTGACTGGGCCATTCTAACACATGAATATGCTTTGATCTAAACCATTCCATTGTAGCTCTGGCTGTATGTTTAGGGTCGTTGTCCTGCTGGAAGGTGAACCTCCGCCCCAGTCTCAAGTCTTTTGCAGACTCTTAACAGGTTTTCTTCCAAGATTGCCCAGTATTTGGCTCCATCCATCTTCCCATAAACTCTGACCAGCTTCCCTGTCCTGCTGAAGAAAAGCATCCCCACAGCATGATGCTGCCACCACCATGTTTCACAGTGGGGATGATGTGTTCAGGGTGATGTGCAGTTTTAGTTTTCCGCCACACATAGCGATTTGCATTTAGGCCAAAAACTTCAATGTTGGTCTCATCTGACCAGAGCACCTTCCTCCTCATGTTTGCTGTGTCCCCCACATGGCTTGTGGCAAACTGCAAACGGAACTTCTTATGGCTTTTTTTTTCAACAATGGCTTTCTTCTTGCCACACTTCCATAAAGGCCCGATTTGTGGAGTGCACGACTAATAGTTGTCCTGTGGACAGATTCTCCCACCTGAGCTGTGGATCTCTGCAGCTCCTCCAGAGTTACCATGGGCCTCTTGGCTGCTTCTCTGATCAATACTCTCCTTGCCCGGCCTGTCAGTTTAGGTGGATGGCCATGTCTTGGTAGGTTTGCAGTTGTGCCATACTCTTTCCATTTTCGGATGATGGATTGAACAGTGCTCCGTGAGATGTTCAAAGCTTGGGATATATGTTTATAACCTAACCCTGCTTTAAACGTCTCCACAACTTTATCCCTGACCTGTCTGGTGTGTTCCTTGGGCTTTGTGATGCTGTTAGTTCACTAATGTTCTCTAACAAACCTCTGAGGCCTTCACAGAACAGTTGTATTTATACTGAGATTAGATTACACACAAGTGGACTCTATTTACGAATTATGTGACTTCTGAAGGCAATTGGTTGCACTGGATTTTATTTAGGGGTATCAGAGTAAAGGGGGCTGAATACTTTTGCACGCCACACTTTTCAGTTTTTTATTTGTAAAAAAATTTGAAAACCATGTATCATTTTCCTTCCACTTCACAATTATGCGCCACTTTGTGTTGGTCTATCACAGAAAATCCCAATAAAATACATTTACGTTGGTGGTTGTAACGTGACAAATTGTGGAAACGTTCAAGGGGTATGAATACTTTTGCAAGCCACTGTACCAATGCCAAACCAAATTGCCCAGTATGTTCGATTACAAGCTGCTCTTAGAAGCCACCTCAAAGGCACTCTACAAATTATTTCCCTTGGTATCCAGTACCAACTTGAATTTCCCAGTCTACCTTCATATTGATACCTCATGACCTTTATCCTGCTGCAACCTTACACCACCTCCCTTGCCAACCACAACATCACAAATTTCCATATCACCTGAAATTTGCAAATTATACTTTCTCCCACTGAGACACAAAAGATGCAGATGCTGGAATCTGTAGCGACATTCCACCTGCTGAGGGAACTCAGTGAGTCAGGCAGCATTTCATACGTTTGTAAGATACAGTAACAGACTTAGGCCATTCGGCCCATTAAGTCAACTCCGCCATTCAATCATGGCTCAACTATCTTTCCCTCGACCCCATACTCCTGCCTTCTCCCCATAACTACCGACCCCCGTACTAATCAATAATCTGACAATCTCCGCCTTGAAAACACATTGACTTGGCCTCCACAGCCGTCTGTGGCAACGAATTCCACAGATTCACCACCCTCTGGCTAAAGAGATTCCTACTCACCGCTTTCCTAAAAGAACGTCCTTTAATTCTGAGGCCATGACCTCTCCCACAAGTGGAAACATCCTCCCCACATCCACTCTATCCAGGCCTTTCACTATTCTGAACGTTTCAATGAGGTTTTCCCCTCATCTTTCTAAACCCCAGCGAGTACAGGCCCAGCGCCGGCAAATGCTCATCGTACGTTAGTTAACCCACTCATTCTCTGGAATCGTTCTCGTAAACCTCCTCTGGACCCTCCCCATCGCCAGCACATCCTGCCTCGGATGCGGGGCCTAATACTCTTCGCAATATTGTCTGGTGAGGAGGTGGGGGGAGGCATTCCTGCAACCTCATTGAGTCATAGAGCAGGGATACAGGCCTTTCCGCCCATCTCATCCATAATGACCAAGAACCCCCCATCCAAACTAGTCCCATTTTCCTGCGTTTGGCCCGTATCCCACTGAACCTTTCCTCTCCACCCACCTGCGCAAGTGTCTTTTAAAGTGTAGCATGATGGTGCAGCGATAGAGTTGCTGCCTCACAGCGCCAGAGTCCCGGGTTCGATCCTGACTATGGGTGCTGTCTGTACGGAGTTTGTACGTTCTCCCCGTGACTGGCGTGGGCTTTCTCCGGGATATCCAGGTTCCATCCACATTCCTGGTTTGATGGTTAATTGGCATGGTGTCATTTTAAATAATCCCAAGCATGTGTTGGGTAGTGTTAATGAGCGGGGTGATTGATAGTTAGCGTGGTCTCGTTGGGCCGAAGGGCCTGTTTCCATGCTGGATCTCTAAACTAAACACAGAACTAGTGTGTGCACGGGTGATCGATATAGTCAATGCAGACTCGGTGGGCCTGTTTCCACTCTGTATTGCCAAACTAAACATAGAACTAGTGTGTAAATGGGTGATCGTTGGTCAGCACGGACCCGTTGGGCCGAAGGGCCTGTTTTCGCACTGTATCTCGTCACTGAACAATACTAAACTAAATGTTGTTTTTGTACTTGCCTCAACTACTTCCACCGGCAGCTTGTTCCATATATCCACACAATCCCTCATCAACCTCTGTATGAATAGCCTCTTACTTCAACATTAGTAATCATCAGCTTAGAGCCCTAGGCTGTTCCTCAGATACCTTCCCGAATTCATGAACCAGGCACTTGTGGGACGTAACCACATGGCAGAACAGTAGCCGTGATGTCAGTTTAGTTTAGTTTTACAGTTTAGAGACACAGCGCGGAAACAGGCCCTTCGGCCCATCGAGTCCGTGCCGACAATCGATCACCCATTCACACACTAGTTCTGTCTTTAGTTTAGAGATACAGTGCGGAAACAGTTCCATCATCCCATCCAGTCAGCGGCGACAATCGATCACCCGTTCACACACTAGTTCTATCTTTAGTTTAGAGACACAGCGCGGAAACAGGTCCATCATCCCACCCAGTCCGTGCCGACCAGCGATCACTGTTCACATACAAGTTCTGTGTTTAGTTTAGTGACATAGCGTGGAAACAGGCCCTTCGGCCCATGCTGACCAGTGACCAACGTTATCCTACACACACTTCGGACAAATAATAATTTATTTTTTTACCGAAGTCTAATTAACCTACAAACCTGTACGTCTTTGGAGCGTGGAAGGAACTGGAGATCCTGGAGCAAATCCACGCAGATCACAGGGAGAACGTACAAACTCCGTACAGACAGCACCTGTAGTCAGGATCGGTCGGGTACCTGGCGCTGTGAGGCAGTAACTCTACCGCTGCGCCACCGTGCCCCGTCATCTTACTTGGCAATGATTAGCGGGAAGTCTAACGATTGGGAAGCTTTTAAAAACCAAAGAAGGCAACTAGATTGGTCAAAAGGTCATGTGATAGGAGTAGAATTAGGCCATTTGGCCCATCAAATCTACTCCACCATTCAATCATGGCTGATATATCATTCTTTCCTAACCCTATTCTCCTGCCTTCTCCCCATAACCCCTGACACCCGCACTAATTCATAATCTATCTATCCGTGCCTTAACAATATCCACTGACTTAACCACCAGGTGGCGCCAGCAATGGCTGCCTCGCCAACAGTCTGTCTGTCCCTTCCTCTTTTTGTTGTCTGTTTGTGTGTTAAATGTATGTTTCTAATGTTTTTAGGTTGTTTTATGTGGGGAGTGGGGGGGAGTTGGGGAAAACTTTTCCTAATCACTTACCTCGATGGAGATGCAATTTTTTTCCGTATCATATCTCCGTCCGCACTGCGGTCTAACATCGAGGAGTTGGTGGCCTTTGCTGAAGAACGACTTCGAGAGCAGCACCCTGGTGCCTGCAGGACTTACCATCACGGAGCTTGTTGTCTCTGGTTAGACACCGACTTTGGGGAAACTCCAAACCACAGGAGCTTTGATCGCCCCGACGAGGAGTCTTCGATCGCCCCAACGCAGGGTCTTCGATTGCCCCAATGCGGGGTCTTCGATCGCCCAGACTGCAGAAGGTTCGATTACCCTGACTGCAGGAGAATAAAAGAGGAAGAAGTTTGGACTTTATTGCCTTCCTTCACATTGAGGATGGTGGGGAATCCGCTGTGGTGGATGTTTATGTTAACTTTTATGTATCTCTTGTTGCTTTTTTTTTGGTAATTGGAATTTCATTAACCTTAAATGGTACACGTGACAATAAACTGACCTTGAAAGCCTTGAATTGGCCTACACAGCCGTCTGTGGCAAATCATTCCACAGATTCACCACATTGACTAAAGAAATTCCTCCTCATTTCCTTCCTAAATAATGTCCTTTCATTCTGAGGCTATGACCTCTCCCACTAGTGGAAACATCCTCTCCACATCCACTCTATCCAGGCCTTTCACTATTCTGTAAGTTTCATTGAGGTCCCCCCTCATTCTTCTAAACTCCAGCGAGTACAGGCCCAGCGCCGTCAAACGCTCATCCTATGTAAACACACTCATTCCTGGGATCATTCTTGTAAACCTCTGGACCCATCCAGAGCCTGCACATGCTTCATCAGACATAGGACTGAAAATTCCTCACAATATTCCAAGTGTGGCCTGACCAGCACCTGAAACAGCCTCAGCATTCCATCCGTGTCGTTTAATGTATATTGGTCACTGGAATTTTACTGCAATCACTTTCTCTTCCAGACCAGGAGATCGGGGACTGACGGAATATCTGGGATCGGACAATGATCGGGAGATCATTCTTCCTCCTCTCCCTTCTCCAAGGTACCATCAGCAGCAACTCAGAAGTGTTTAGGGGCGAGGAGGCTTTAACTGGTTGGCTGCCAGTGACTAGCGGAGTTCTGCAGGGGTCGGTGCTGGGGCTGCTACGATCATTCCGCTGAACACCTCCGCTCAGCCCGCCTGGACCTACCTGATCTCCCGGTTGCCAAACACTTTAACTCCCCCTCCCATTCCCACACTGACCTTTCTGTCCAGGGCCTCCTCCACTGTCAGAGTGAGGCCAAATACAAATTGGAGGAACAGCATCTCATATTTCACTTGGGCAGCTTTCACCCCAGCGGTATGAATATTGATTTCTCTCACTTCAAGTAACCCCTGCATTCCCTCTCTCTCCATCCCTCCCCCACACAGGTCGCACCTGCTTCTTGTTCTCACCCAACAAACAGCTAATAATGGCTTGTTTTTTTGTCATCATTACTCTTTTACATATCTTTCATTCATTGTTCTGTGTCTCTACATCATCGTCCATATCTCTTGTTTACATCTCCCGTGACTTTCAGACTGAAGAAGGTTTTTGAACCAAAACTTCACCTATTCCTTCTCTCCAGAGATGCTGCCTGTCCCACTGAGTTACTCCAGATTTCTGTGCCAATCTTCAGTTTAAGGCAAAGACATTCTTGCCATAGAGGGAGTACAGAGAAGGTTCACCAGACTGATTCCTGGGACGTCAAGACTTTCATATGAAGAAAGACTGGATAGACTCGGCTTGTACTCGCTAAAATTTAGAAGACTTAGGGGGGATCTTATAGAAACGTACAAAATTCTTAAGGGGTTGGACAGGCTAAATGCAGGAAGATTGTTCCCGATGTTGGGGAAGTCTAGAACAAGGGGTCACAGTTTAAGGATAAGGGGGAAATCTTTTAGGACCGAGATGAGAAGGCAGGTACAGGATAATGAGTTGGATGATCAGCCATGATCATATTGAATGGTGGTGCAGGCTCAAAGGGCCGAATGGCCTACTCCTGCACCTATTTTCTATGTTTCTATGTTAAACCAGTATCCTCAGCTCCTTGTCAGCAGATCTATATCAGTGAGACCAAGCGGAGGTTGGGCGATCGTTTCGCAGAACACCTCCGTTCGGTCCTCAATAACCAACCTGACCTCCCGGTGGCTCAGCACTTCAACTCCCCCTCCCACTCCGTATCCGACCTTTCTTGAACTGTGATCCCTGGTTCTGGACTCCACTAACATCAGGAACATTTTTCCTGCATCTAGCCTATCATATAACCATATAACCACATAACAATTACAGCACGGAAACAGGCCATCTCGGCCCTTGTAGTTCATGCCGAACGCTTATTCTCCCCTAATCCCATCTACCTGCACTCAGACCATAACCCTCCATTCCTTGTGTTTAAGAAGGAACTGCAGATGCTGGAAAATCGAAGGTACACAAAAAAGCTGGAGAAACTCAGCGGGTGCAGCAGCATCTATGGAGCGAAGGAAATAGGCAACATTTCGGGCCGAAACCATTATTTTCCCGGTCATATACCTATCCAATTTATTTTTAAATGATAAAATCGAACCTGCCTCCACCACTTCCACTCGAAGCTCATTCCACACAGCTACCACTCTCTGAGTAAAGTCCCCCCTCATGTTGCCCCTAAACTTTTGTCCCTTAATTCTCAAATCAATCCTATCGAATCCCTTAAGAAGTTTATCTGTTTCTCTAAGATCCCGTCACATCGTTCTAAATTCCAGTGAATGCAAGCCCAGTCAATCCATTCTTTCATCATATGACTGTCCATCCATCCCGGGAATTAACCTCGTGAACCTACGCTGCACTCCTTCAATAGCAAGAATGTCTTTCTTCAAATTGGTTGACCAAAACTGCACACAATACTCCAGGTGCGGTTTCACCAGGGCCCTGTATAACTGCAATAGGATCACCTTGCTCCTTTCTCAAATCCTCTCGCTATCAACAATTTAATGAAACCTGAGGGTTAACATTTTTCCACACAGTGGGTGTATGGAACGAGCTGCTGGAGGAGGGAGTTGAGACTAGGACCATTGCAATTCGACAAGGTCCACATAAGAGATTAGTATATAAACTTAAAGCACACGGTATTGGGGGTTCAGTATTGATGTGGATAGAGAACTGGCTAGCAGACAGGAAGCAAAGAGTAGGAGTAAACGGGTCCTTTTCACAATGGCAGGCAGTGACCAGTGGGGTGCCGCAAGGCTCAGTGCTGGGACCCCAGCTATTTACGATATATATTAATGATTTGGATGAGGGAATTGAATGCAACATCTCCAAATTTGCGGATGACACAAAGCTGGGGGGCAGTGTTAGCTATGTGGAGGATGCTAGGAGGCTGCAAGGTGACTTGGATAGGCTGGGTGAGTGGGCAAATGCATGGCACATGCTGTATAATGTGGATAAATGTGAGGTTATCCAGTGGTGGCAAAAACAGGAAAGTAGACTATTATCTGAATGGTGGCCGATTAGGAAAGGGGGAGATGCAACGAGACCTGGGTGTCATGATACACCAGTCATTAAAAGTAGGCGTGCAGGTGCAGCAGGCAGTGAAGAAGGCGAATGGTATGTTAGCATTCATTGCAAAAGGATTTGAGTATAGGAGCAGGAGGGTTCTACTGCAGTTGTACAGGGTCTTGGTGAGACCACACCTGGAGTATTGCGTACAGTTTTGGTCTCCTAATCTGAGGAAGGACATTCTTGCCATAGAGGGAGTACAGAGAAGGTTCACCAGACTGATTCCTGGGATGTCAGGACTTTCATATGAAGAAAGACTGGATACACTCAGTTTGTACTCGCTAGAATTTAGAAGATTGAGGGGGGATCTGATAGAAACTTACAAAATTCTTAAGGGGTTGGACGGGCTAGATGCAGGAAGATTGTTCCCGATGTTGGGGACGTCCAGAACAATGGGTCACAGTTTAATGGGGAAATCTTTTAGGACCGAGATGAGGAAAACATTTTTCACACAGAGAGTGGCGAATCTCTGGAATTCTCTGCCACAGAAGGTAGTTGAGGCCAGTTCATTGGCTATATTTAAGAGGGAGTTAGATGTGGCCCTTGTGGTTAAAGGGATCAGGGGGTATGGAGAGAAGGCAGGTACAGGATACTGAGTTGGATGATCAGCCATGATCATATTGAATGGCGGTGCAGGCTCGAAGGGCCGAATGGCCTACTCCCGCATCTATTTTCTATGTTTCTATGAAGGCCAACATGCCATTTGATTTCTTCACTGCTTTCTTTCATCTGCAGCCACCCCTCTGTCTGATGTCCTGATATTAACTTCCTCAAAGAACTCCAGCAGATTTGTCAGGCAAGATCTTCCCTTCACAAAACCATGCTGACTTCAGCCCATTTTATCCTGAACATCTAAGTACTGCGTAACCTCTTCCTTTACAATTGACTCTAAAATCTTACCAACCACCGAAGTCAGGCTAACCGGCCTATAGTTTCCACCCTTCCATTTCACTCCCTTCTTGTTCAGCGGGACGATATTCGCAAATTTCCAATCTTCATGAACCCACTCCTAACTCTAGTGATTCTTGAAATATCACAACTAATGCCTCCGCAATCTCAGAGGCCACTTCCTTCAGAACCCTGGGGTGCAGTCCATCCGGTCCAGGTGGCTTATCCACTCTCAAACCTTTCAGTTTTCCCAGCACCTTCTCCTTAGTAGACAAAAATGCTGGTGAAACTCAGTGGGTGCGGTAGCATCCATGGAGCAAATGAAATAGTCAACGTTTCGATGCGAAACCCTTCTTCAGACCTGAAGAAGGGTTTTGGCCCGAAATGTTGCCTATTTCCTTCGATCCATAGATGCTGCCGCACCCGCTGAGTTTCTCCGGCATTTTTGTCTACCTTCGATTTTCCAGCATCTGCAGTTCCTTCTTGAACCTTCTCCTTAGTAATAGCCACTTCACTAACTTCCACCCCTGACTCTCTAGGATTGCAGGTACACTGCTGATGTCCTCCACGGTGAGGATTGATGCAAAAAAAGTTATTCAATTCCTCTTCAATTTCTTGATTTCTGCTGCATCATTCTCCAGTGATCCAACATCCACTCTTGTCTCCTTTTTCATTCTTTATATATCCGTAGAAACACTTGCTATCCACTTTTACATTATTGGCCAGCTTACATCCGTACTGAAGACAGACACAAAGTTGAACTAATTCAGCGGGACAGGCAGCATCATTGGGGAGAAGGAACGGGCGAGGTTTCTGGTCGAGACCCTTCTTCAGACTGGTTAGGGATAAGGGAAACAAGAGATATAGACGTTGATGCAGAGAGATAAAGAACAATGAATGTAAGGTCGGAGAGCAGGAGGCATCACAGAGAGGGAGCAGTGAGAGAGAATGTGGCAGAACTGCATTGTTGTGAAAGATTACAGCAGGATCTTGATCGATTGGTCAGATGAGTTGAGGAATGGTTGGTGGAGTTTAATACCGAGAAGTGTGAGATGTTGAATTTTGGGACATCTAACAAGGGCAGGACTAACACAGTTAATGGTCGGCTTCTGGGTAGTGTTGTAGAGCAGAGGGATCTAGGAGTGCAGGTGCATGGTTCCTTGAAGGTCGAGACACAGGTAGATAATGTGGTCAAAAAGGCTTTTTGCACTTTGGCCTTCATCAGTCAGAGTATTGATTATAGAAGTTGGGAGGTCATGTTGCAGTTGTATAAGACGTTGGTAAGACCACATTTAGAATATTGTGTAAAGTCTGGGCACCGTGTTATAGGAAAGATATTGTCAAGCTGGAAATGGTTCAGAGAAGATTTATGAGGATGTTGCCGGGACTAGAGGGAGAGGTTGAGCAGGCTGGGTCTCTATTCCTTGGAGCGCAGGAGGATGAGGATCTTATAGAGGTGTATAGATCATGAGGGGAATAGATCGGGTAGATGTACAGAGTCTCTTGCCCAGAGTAGGGAAATCGAGGACCAGAGGACATAGGTTCAGGTGAAGGGGAAAAGATTTATTAGGCATCTGAGGGGTGACTTTTTCATACAAAAGATAGTTGGTGTATGGAACAAACTGCCAGAGGAGGTATTTGAGGCAGGGATTATCCCAGTGTTTAAGAAGCAGTTCGACAGGTACATGGATAGGACAGGTTTGGAGGGATATGGGCCATATGCGGGCAGGTGGGACTAGTGTATCTGGGAAATGTTGGCCAGTGTGGGCAAATTAGGCCGAAAGGCCTGTTTCCACACTATCACCCTATAAGTCCAACTCTCGTCGGAAAGAGGAGGAGAACCTCTTCAAAGTAGACATAGCTGTATCTTGAGGAGATATCTTGACGAAATGTGTAGGAGGGAACTGCAGGTGCTTGTTTAAACCAAGGTTAAACACAAAGAGCTGGAGATACTCAGCGGGTCAGGCAGCATCTATAGAGAGAAGGAATGGGTGACGTTTCAGGTCGAGACCCTTCTGCAGACTGGTCACATCCGTACTTTATTGTTTCTCTCCGTATTGTCCTGTGTGACACGTGGAACTCTGCCGTGTGAACACGTTTAAATGTCCGTTTGTCTTTAGATGCTCCACAGAATCTCTCAATCACTTCCCCCGACAACGTGAACAGTTCCTGGGTCAGTGTAAAGGAAGGAAACTCTGCAGCGATCCTCTGCAACGTCCAGAGTTTCCCAACATCTAACCTGACGTGGAGACATCTCGGTGTCACACTGAACACAACACGTTCCAGCAACGAGCGGTGGATGGAGTTCCCTCAGCTGACACGGCAGGATGCTGGGGTCTATCAGTGTGTGGCGGAGAATGAACACGGGACAGTAGAGAGGGATGTGACCCTCACTGTAGAATGTGAGTAGACACACACTGACATATCCCTCGAAACATCATAAGGTCATAAGTGATAGGAGCAGAATTAGATGACCGAATGGCCAAGTCTACTCCACCATTCAATCATGGCTGATCTATCTCTCCCTCCTAACCCCATTCTCCTGCCTTCTCGTACAGTTATAGAGCCTTAAAGTCATAGTCACAGAGAGTGATCCGGTGTGGAAACAGGCCCTTCGGCTTAACTTACTATCAACTGCCTACATGTCTCAGCTATATTAGTCCCACCTGCCCACGTTTGGCCCATATCCCTCCATATCTGTCCTATCCACGTACCTGTCTGTTTCTTAAACACTGGGATAGTCCCTGCCTCAACTACCTCCTCTGGCAGCTCGTTCCCTATACCAACTACCCACTGTATGAAAACGTCACCACCTAGATTCCTATTTAATCTTTTCCCCTTCACCTTAAGCCTATGTCCTCTGGTCCTCGATTCCCCTTCTCTGGGCAAGAGACTCTGTGCGTCTACCCGATCTATTCCTCTCATGATATTATACACCTCTATAAGATCACCCCTCATCCTCCTGCGCTCTATGCAGAATAGAGTCCCAGCCCTGCCCCAACCTCTCCCTATAGCTCAGGGCCTCGAGTCCTGGCCACATCCTCATAAATCTTCTCTGTACCCTTTCCTGCTTGACAACACCTTTCCTTTATTTCCTCTTTCCTCTTCTAAGACGAGGAAGATTAGATAAAATTATTTGAAGCACTGTGTGCAGTTCTGGTCATCACATTACAAGAAAGATGTGGTGAGGGTGCAGAATGCTGCCTGGATTACAGAGTATTAGCAATAAGGAGTTTTAAGGAGGGCACACAGTGGTCCAACGGTAGAGTTGATGCCTCACAGCACCAGAGAACCGGGTTCGATCCTGACTACGGGTACTTGTCTGTGGGGAGTTTGTAAGTTCACCTCAGATTCAGATTCAGATTCAAACTTTATTGTCATTGTGCACTGTACAGTACAGAGACAACAAAATGCAGTTAGTTAGCATCTCCCTAGAAGAGCGACATAGAATATGAGCAATAAATATATAACCATATAACCATATAACAATTACAGCACGGAAACAGGCCATCTCGGCCCTACAAGGCCGTTCCGAACAACTTTTTTCCCTTAGTCCCACCTGCCTGCACTCATACCATAACCCTCCATTCCCTTCTCATCCATATGCCTATCCAATTTATTTTTAAATGATACCAATGAACCTGCCGCCACCACTTCCACTGGAAGCTCATTCCACACCGCTACCACTCTCTGAGTAAAGAAGTTCCCCCTCATGTTACCCCTAAACTTCTGTCCCTTAATTCTGAAGTCATGTCCTCTTGTTTGAATCTTCCCTATTCTCAAAGGGAAAAGCTTGATCACATCAACTCTGTCTATCCCTCTCATCATTTTAAAGACCTCTATCAAGTCCCCCCTTAACCTTCTGCGCTCCAGAGAATAAAGACCTAACTTATTCAACCTATCTCTGTAACTTAGTTGTTGAACCCAGGCAACATTCTAGTAAATCTCCTCTGTACTCTCTCTATATGTACATACAGTCATAGTAGTGCATTTTTATCTGGTGGAAGGAGTATCCGGGGGGGGGGGGGGTGACTGGCAATCACCGAGGTACAGAGTTGAGTAATGTAACAGCCGCAGGGAAGATGCTGTTCCTGGATCTGCTGGTCCGGCAACGGAGAGACCTGTAGCGCCTCCCGGATGGTAGGAGGATAAACAGTTTGTGGTTGGGGTGAGATCAGTCCTTGATGATGCTGCGCGCCCTTCGCAGACATCGCTTGCTTTGGACAGACTCAATGGAGGGGAGTGAGGAACCGGTGATGCGTTGGGCAGTTTTCACCACCCTCTGCAGTGCTTTCCGGTCGGAGACAGTTGCCATACCATACTGTGACACAGTTGGTAAGGATGCTCTCGATGGTGCAGCAGTAGAGGTTCACCAGAATCTGAGGAGACAGATGGACCTTCTTTAGTCTCCTCAGGAAGAAGGGACGCTGGTGAGCCTTCTTAACCAGTGTTGAGGTATTGTGGGTCCAAGAGAGGTCATCAGAGATGTTGACCCCCTAAAACCTGAAGCTGGAAACACGTTCCACCTCCGTCCCGTTGATGTGGATGGGGGTGTACGTGCCACCCCTAGACCTTCTGTAGTCCACAATGAGCTCCTTGGTCTTCTTGTAGTTACAGGTCAGGTTGTTGTCAGCGCACCATGCTGCTAGGAGCTGGACCTCCTCCCTATAGGCCGACTCATCGTTGTCGCTGATGAGGCCAATCATCGTTGTATCATCTGCATACTTGATGATGGTGTTAGTACCATGTACAGGTTTGCAGTCGTAGGTGAAGAGGGAGTAGAGGAGGGGGCTCAGCACACAGCCCTGTGGAACGCCGGTGTTCAGGGTGAGAGTTGAAGAGGTGTGGTTGTCTGACCTAACAGACTGGGGTCTGTTGGTTAGAAAGTCCAGTATCCAGTTGCAGAGGGAGGGGTCGATGGCCAGGTCGCTGAGTTTGGTAATCAGTTTTGAGGGGATAATGATGTTAAATGCTGAGATGAACAGCATTCTCACGTAGGTGTCCTATTTGTCCCTAGTGTGCGCGGGGTAGTTTAATGCACGGGTATCGCTGGTTGACGTGGACGCGGTGGGCTGAAGGGCCTGATTCTGTGCTGTATCTCTAAACTAAACTAAAAAAGGTTCTGACTGTCTGGTTAAAGATATGAACACATGGGCTCACTGGTCTGAGGGCTATAGAAAGAATCTTGTACTTTGCTGACTTTCACAAGCAATGTTAAACAGACCAACGAGGTAACGGCAATAGTTTGTTTTAGAGAGATGGCGTGAAACCAGGCCCTTCCGCCCACCGAGTCCACGCCAACCAACGATCACCTGTACACTAGTCCTATATCCATCACACTAGGGGCAATTTACAGACGTCAATTAACCTACACATCGGCACATCTCTAGAATGTGGGAGGAAACCAGAGCACCCGAAGGAAACCCACGCGGTCACAGGGAGAACGTACAAACTACAAGCACGCGTAGTCAGGATCGAACCCGGGTCACTGGCACTGTAAGGCAGCAACTCTTAGTCTATCGCTGCGCCACCATGCTGATCAATTCACTTGATGCTAAGGAAGTTGTATGTCAGCCCTCTGCAGACTTTAAAACCCAATGAGATGTTCCTTCTCCATTTGGCACATCAAGCCCTCTCCGTCATTCAATCATATCTGGATTGGCATGGCTTAGAACATCAGAACAACCCTCTGCCACAGCCACTGATTTCTCAGGGACTACAAAGGGAAAATGTACTCCAGTAATTCCTCTGTGTGCTTTATATCTGTCTGTTAAGGTGTTCAGATTTGTCAAATATTGAATTGCATTCCAACAATGGAGTCTTTTGGTTGATAGAGTTAAGTGTGAAACTGATAAAGCAGAAGTATTTTCGTGCCAGGAACAAACTACACACACTTTGACTATAGACAACTCTCATTCGGCAAATGTCAAAAATATCTGCTGCATTTTAAGTATTTTTCCCCAACATGGCAGTGTGGCTCAGCGGTAGAGTTGCTGCCTCACAGCGCCAGAGACCCAGGTGCTGTCTGTACTGAGTTTGTATGTTCTCCCCGTGACCCGCGTGGGTTTTCTACGGGTGCTCCGGTTTCCTCCCACACTCAAAAGACGTGCAGGTTTGTAGGTTAATTGGCTTTGGTAAAAAGCCCCCAGTGTGTAGGATAGTGCGGGTCTAGAGGTGAATACTGGTCGGCGTGGACTCGGTGTGGCTCGTTGCCACACTGTATCTCGAAATGAAAACACTTGAGATTTAACATTGTTTGTGCTGGAGTAACTCAGCGGGTTGAGCAGCATCTCTGGAGAACATGAGTGGGTGACGTTTTGGTTCAGGACCCATCTTCAGGACCAGACGTCAACGAGTGCTAAACTCACCATGACGTAGAAACATAGAAAATAGGTGCAGGAGTAGTCCATTCGGCCCTTTGAGCCAGCACCGCCTTTCAATATGATTTTGGCTGATCATCCAAAATCAATACCCCATTCCTGCTGTTAGCCCAAAGAGCCACATCCAACACTCACTTGAAAACATCCAGTGAATTGGCCTCCACTGCCTTCTGTGGCAGAGAAGTCTACAGATTTTCTGCGTGAAAATGTTTTCCCTCTTCTGAGTCCTAAATGGCCTAACCCGTTATTCTTAAACTGTGACCCCTGGTTCTGGACTCCCCCAACATCGGGAACATTGTTCCTGCATCTAGCTTTAACTCCTTTAAGAATGTTATATGTTTTCATAAGAAGCCCTCTCATCCTTCTCATTTCCAGCGAATTCAAGCCCAGTCTACCCATTCTTTCATCATACGTAAGTCCCGTCACCCCGGATATTGACCTGGTGAACTTACGCTGCACTCCCTCAATAGTAAGAATGTCCTTCTGCAAATTAGGAAAGGTACAGGAGTGTGAAAACGCACACCTCCAGATTCAGGGACAGTTTCTTCCCAGCTGTTATCAGGCAACTAAATCATCCTACCACAACCAGAGAGCAGTTCTGAACTACTATCTACCTCATTGGTGACCCTCGAACTATCCTTGCTGGCTTTACCTTGCACTAAACGTTATTCCCTTACCATGTATCTATACATTGTAAATGGCTCGATTGTAATCATGCATTGTCTTTCTGCTAACTGTTTTTAACACGCGACAAAAAGCATTTCTCTGTACACGTGACAATAAACTCAATTGAACTGAGTTCCTTGTATCTAACACTTGAGTCCAGTTGGTTATAACCACTGTGACCTGTGGTCATATGGTGAAGTGGTTTATTCCCTTCTGGGCCGGCCTTCCATTCATAAGATCGCAAGTTTGTAAACCATCATAATCAGAGGTGACCTCATAATGTGCCTGGCCGGCGACATCACAATGAACTGCATCCGTAACCATGAGAGACGGACGGGCTCCATTCCATCCATCAACTTGAAGTGGGTTCACTGTTTGCGAGATATTGAACAGATCAGAGCTTTAAAATTCACTCTACGTATTTAGAAACAATGGAACCTGTATCAAAAATGCCGGTGGAAAGTGCCAAGCAGGATGATAAAAGGAGATCTAAGGTAGATTTGAATCCGTTAATAGACCAAGATAAAAGGTGGAGTGACTCAGCGGGTCTTATTCTTAAACTGCGGCCCCCTGGTTCTGGACCACCTACATTGGGGACATAGGGACGTAGGGCTCTACTGCCACCTCTGAGCGTTTCTTTATGGGAGAGAATCCTATCCATCCAGTGACAATCCTGTCTCCAGTCTTCAATATCACCACCTCCCCCCCCGCCTACCCAACCTTCTACCCTCTCTGGACCTTTTTATATCCACTGTTGGTGCAACAACTGTCTTGGCTTCTCTACTCCACTGGCCCACTCAAAACGGGAATAGTGCCGGAGGATTGGTGTACTGCGCATGTTCTTCCATTGTTTAAAAAGGGTTCTAAGAGTAAACCTAGCAATTATAGACCTGTTAGTTTGACGTCAGTGGTGGGTAAATTAATGAAAAGGATACTTAGAGATAATATATATAAGCATTTGGATCAACAGGATCTGATTAGGAACAGTCAACATGGATTTGTGCCTGGAAGGTCATGTTTGACTAATCTTGAATTTTTTGAAAAGGTTACTCGGAAAATTGATGAGGGTAAAGCAGTGGATGTTGTCTATATGGACTTCAGTAAGGCCTTTGACAAGGTTCCTCATGGAAGGTTGGTTAAGAAGGTTCAATTGTTGGGTATTAATGGTGGAATAGCAAGATGGATTCAACAGTGGCTGAATGGGAGATGCCAGAGAGTAATGGTGGGTGGCTGTTTGTCAGGTTGGAGGCCGGTGACTAGTGAGGTGCCTCAGGGATCTGTGTTGGGTCCACTGTTGTTTATCATGTACATTAATGATCTGGATGATGGTGTGGTAAATTGGTTTAGTAAGTTTGCAGATGATACTAAGATGGGTTGTATTGTGGATAATGAAGTAGATTTTCAAAGTCTACTGAGAGATTTAGGCCGGCTGTGTGGCTGAAAGATGGCAGATGGAGTTTAATGCTGATAAGTGTGAGGTGCTACATCTTGGCAGGACAAATCAAAATAGGACGTACATGGTAAATGGTAGCGAATTGAGGAATGCAGTTGAACAGAGGGATCTAGGAATAACTGTGCATAGTTTCCTGAAGGTGGAATCTCATGTAGATAGGGTGGTAAAGAAAGCTTTTGGTGTGCTGGCCTTCATAAATCAGAGCATTGAGTATAGAAGCTGGAATGTAATGTTAAAATTGTACAAGGCATTGATGAGGCCAATTCTGGAGTATGGTGTACAAATTTGGTCGGTTAATTATAGGGAGGATGTCAACAAAATAGAGAGAGTACAGAGGAGGTTTACTAGAATGTTGCCTGGGTTTCAGCAACTAAGTTACAGAGAAAGGTCGAACAAGTTAGGTCTTTATTCTTTGCAGCGCAGAAGGTTAAGGGGGGACTTGATAGAGTTCTTTAAAATGATGAGAGGGATAGACAGAGTTGACGTGGATAAGCTGTTCCCATTGAGAGTATGGAAGATTCAAACGAGGACATGACTTGAGAATTAAGGAACAAGTTTAGGGGTAACATGAGGGGAAACTCCTTTACTCAGAGAGTGGTAGCTGTGTGGAATGAGCTTCCAGTGGAAGTGGTGGAGGCAGGTTCGATTTTATCATTTAAAAATAAGTTGGATAGGTATATGGATGGGAAAGGAATGGAGGGTTATGGTCTGAGTGCAGGTAGATGGGACTAGGGGAAAATAAGTGTTCGGCACAGACTTGAAAGGCCCAGATGGCGTGTTTCCGTGCTGTAATTGTTATATGGTTATAACATGGATAGATGACATTTCACGGAGTGCTGGAGTAACTCAGCGTGTCAGCAACATCTGTGAAGAACATGTATAGACGGCGTTTCACAGATTGCTGGAGGAACTCAGCGGGTCAGGCAGCATCTGTGTAGAACATGGATGGGTGACGTTTCACAGGACAATGAAGCTAGTTGGAGAATGGTGGCCGATTAGGAAAAGGGGAGATGCAACGAGACATGGGTGTCATGGTACACCAGTCATTGAAAGTAGGAATGCAGGTGCAGCAGGCCATGAAGAAAGAAAGCATTCATAGCAAAAGGATTTGTACTGCAGTTGTACAAGATCTTGGTGAGACCACACCTGGAGTATTGCGTTTTGTTTTGGTCTCCTAATCTAAGGAAAGACATTCTTGCCATAGAGGGAGTACAGAGAAGGTTCACCAGATTGCTTCCTGGGATGGCAGGACTTTCATATGAAGAAAGACTGGATAGACTCGGCTTGTACACGCTAGAATTCAGAAGATTAAGGTGAGATCTTATAGAAACTTACAAAATTCTTAAGGGGTTGGACAGGCTAGATGCAGGAAGATTATTCCCGATATTGGGGAAGTGCAGAACGAGGGGTCACAGTTTAAGGATAAGAGGGAAGTTTTTTAGGACCGAAATGAGAAAATCATTTTTTACACAGAGAGTGGTGAATCTGTGGAATTCTCTGCCACAGAAGGTAGTGGGGGCCAGTTCATTGGCTATATTTAAGAGGGAGTTAGGAGAGAAGGCAGGGATGGGATACTGAGTTGGATGATCAGCCATGATCATATCGAATGGCGGTGCAGGCTCGAAGGGCCGAATGGCCTACTCCTGCAACTATTTTCTATGTTTCTAACTAGGGTTGGGGAGGGATGGAGAGAGAGGGAAGGCAAGGGTTACTTGAAGTTGGAGAAATCAACATTCATATCGCTGAGTTGTAATCTGCCTGTCCTGCTGAGTTTCTCCAGCATTTTGTGTCTATCTTCAGTGTCATCCTGCATCTGCTGTAGATGCCCCATCTACACTAGTTCCTCCTGCCGGCATTTGCTCCACATCTCTCCATACCTATCCTATCCATGTACCTGTCAAGAGTCAAGTGTATTTTATTGTCATATGTCACAAACTGAACTATTAAATGCTGACTTACGATACGATAGAACTTTTATCTATCCAAGGAGGGAAATTGATCTGCCAACAGTCGTACAACACAAGATAAATGTGGTCATGGTGGCGCAGCGGTAGTGTTGCTGCCTTACAGCAAATGCACGCCGCAGACCCAGGTTCCATCCGGATTACGGGTGCCGTCTATACGGAGTTTGTACGTTCTCCCCGTGACCTGCGTGGGTTTTCTCTGAGATCTTCGGTTTTCTCCCACACTCCAAAGAGGTACAGGATTGTAGGTTAATTGGCTTTGGTAACATTGTAAGTGTCCCTAGTGTGTGGAGTAGTGCTAGTGTACGGGATGATCGCTGGTTAGTGTTAATGTGCGGGGATCGCTGGTTGCCACAGACCCGGTGGGCCGAAGGGCCTGTTTCTGCGCTGTATCTCTAAACTAAACTAAACTAAACATGAAATTAAAGTGATGAGTGGAAAGGATTGGGGATGTGCAAAGATTGGGGAGGGGGAAAGGGGTAGTCAGTCTACCCCACGACAGAAGGGGGTGGAGTTGTACAGTTTGATAGCCATTGTGGAGCAGGATCTCCTGTGGGGTTCTGTGCTGCATCTTGGTGGAACCAGTCTGTTGCTGAAGGTGTTCCTCAGTGTGTCATGGAGTGGGTTACGTAGCAGCACAACAGTAGTGTAACATATTGCACTGTAAAACCCTTACTAAACAGCAAAAAAAGTTCAGTATATATTAGAGAAACGGACAATTAGTCCAAATAGTCCTGTCCAAATATCTTCTAAATGCCATTGTACCAGCCTCCACTACGTCCTCTGCAGCTTGTTCCATTTACCCATCTCCTGGGTGAAGGGAGTGAATTAATTATGGTAGACAAAAATGCTGGAGAAACATAGCAGGTGAGGCAGCGTCTAGATGCATGCTGGCTCATCCGCTGAGTTTCTCCAACATTTTTGTCAACCTTCCATTTTTCCAGCATCTGAAGTTCTTTCTTAAACAAGTTAATTATGGTAGGAACTTTAGGAATGTTGGATTCAGCCGAGTCTTAAACGATGCCACTGTAGCATAATCTATTCCGTTTTGAACTAATCATGCTTTTGTTGTTGATGGGGTGAGAAAACGTGAATCTTTGAGGCTGGGCAAATATCCATGGGTCAGGCAAACTTGTTTAAATTGGACAAATTGCATTTTCACTTCAAATGAAATAAATTGGCTTGTTTAACCGTTGCTTATTCTTCCACGTGAACTCGTTTACAGCATCTGCAGACTCCTTTTAATTTAAAATTCTTTTAAAATAGGGTTTGACTTAGTCAAATCTTCACTTGAAGACCCAACTTTTTGCATCTTTGAACCATGAATTGGAGACCCAAAAATCTCTGTCGAATTGGTTATCAAAATTACCATGTGCTCCCCGGAATGATGCCAGCTCTTGTGAACATTTTCATTATGATTCTTCACTTTTCCTTCAAATTCGACTTTTATAAAAAGTTTCAGCTTGTGAACTTTAAACAGCCCTTTTATTTTAAATATCCTTCGCAGACTTGGTGCGCTGAAGGGCCTGTTTCCACTCTGCATCTCTAAATCTAAAACTAAACTCACACGCACGGCTGGTTGTAGGAATTACAGAGACATGGCTGCAAGAGGGCTGGTGATGAGAACTGAATATTCAAGGATATATCTCCTATACAATAGACAGACAGGTGGGCTGGGTTGCTCTGTTGGTGAGGAATGAAATTCAGTCCCTTGCAAGGGGTGACATTGAAACAGGAGTTGCGGAGTCAGTATGGATAGAACTAAGGAAGTGTAAGGGTAAAAAGACCCTAATGGGACTTATCCATTTGGCATTACCAATGGTGTTAGACAAGGGGGAATTTTGTCCCCAGTCCTTTTGTGACAGAGGAACTGAAGGAAATCCACATTAAGCAGGAAATAGTGTTGGATAAACTGATGGGACTGAAGGCCGATAAATCCCCAGGGCCTGATGGTCTGCATCCCAGGGTACTTAAGGAAGTGGCTCTAGATATCGTGGATGCATTGGTGATCATTTTCCAATGTTCTACATATTCAGGATCAGTTCATGTGGATTGGAGGGTAGCTAATGTTATACCACTTTTTAAGAAAGGCGGGAGAGAGAAAACAGGGAATTATAGACCAGTAAGCCTGGCATCGGTGGTGGGGATGATGCTGGAGTCAATCATTAAAAGATGAAATAGCGGCATTCGGATAGCATTAACAGGCTCGGTCCGAGTCAGCATGGATTTATGAAGTGGAAATCATGCTTGACTAATCTTCTGGAATTTATTGAGGATCTAACGAGGAAAATGGACAGGGGAGGGGGGCGAGTGGATGTGGTGTACTTGGACTTTCAGAAAACATTTGATAAGGTCCCACATAGGAGATTAGTGGGCAAACTTAGGGCACATGGTATTGGGGGTAGAGTGCTGACATGGATATAGAAGTGGTTGGCAGACGGGAACCAAAGAGCAGGGATTAACGGGTCTCTTTCAGAATGGCAGGCAGTGACTAGTGGGGTACCGCAAGGCTCGGTGATGGGACCGTAGATATTTACAATATACATCAATGATTTAGATGAAGGGATTCAAAGTAACATTAGCAAATTTGCAGATGACACAAAGCTGGGTGGCAGTGTGAACTGTGAGGATGATGCTATGAGAATGCAGGGTGATTTCGACAGGTTGGGTGAATGGGCAGGTGCTTGGCAATTTAATGTGGATAAATGAGGTTATCCACTTGGGTAGCAAAACCAGGAAGACAGATTACTATCTAAATGGTAGGTACACAAAAATGCTGGAGAAGCTCAGCGGATTCCTCACTGATGGAAGGCAATAAAGTCTAACCTTCTTCCCTCATTTTTCTCCTGCAGTCGGGGCAGTTGATCGATGTGTCGGGGCGATCCAAGCCCCCGTGTCGAGGCACTAGTATGGTGAAGCGTCTCAGGCTGTGAGTAGAATACAATAACACTGCTTCTGGTTGACCCAGAGAACACGGTCCCTCATTGATGTGTGGGAAGGACCAGAACTGCTAATGCTGGTTTGAACCAAAGATAGACACCGAATCTGGAATATCTCAGTGGATCAGGCAGCATCTGTGAAGAAAAGGAATGGGTGACGTTTAGGGTCGAGACCCTTCTTCAGACTGAGAGTCAGGGGTGAGGGAAATGAGAGATATGGAAGACATTTGAAAGCAGATGATGATCAAGGAATAGTAGATTGGTTCATTCGAAGGTAGATACAAAATGCTGGAGTAACTCAGTGGGACAGACCTTCTCTGGTGAGAAGGTATGGGTGGCATTTCGGGTCGGGACCCTTCTGCAGACTAGAATGGTTCATTGTTGGCAGGGGAGAAGATGGCATACAATCAGTAAAATTAATCAGGACAGTGTAATCAAACCCGAAACATCACCTGCCCCTTTTCTCCAGGGATGCTGTCAGTCCCACTGAGGTCCTCCAGCCTTTTGTGTTTATCTTCGGTTTTTCATTGATCTTTGACATTGCCCTCCATGGTGAATAGAGCCTTTTGTTATACAGGCCTTGTTTTCTCAGGACCGTATGATGCTGGGGAGGTCAGTATCCGTGATGGACCGGGCAGTGTCCACCACCTTTTATAATCGCCTCCTTACCTGGGCTTTCGAGTTGCCAAACCTGGCCGTGATGAAACCAGTCAAAGATGATGCCATGTGCAGGTCCACCACCGATTTTCCGGCACCCTTGGTTCCAGGGCCTTTCTGGATTAACCTTTTTGCCAGACGAAAAGAGGTCATGGTCTCGAGGGGAGTTCAATGGTACTGGAGCCGTCCACCTAGGCCACTGGTGGGCTGAGATATCGGCTCACAAAGTTGGCCGTGTAGGTGGGCAATTGGAACGGATCTGCCGGCTCTGGCCGCAGGGGGCAAATTCATCCCACCGATCGGCACAGAAGTCCCGGTGACGTTAAGATAAGCCGCCTCACCCGGCCTGAGTACCACATTTTCAGGGGAAGTTCCGGGGGCATTTCAAGAGTGCACTTGTAATTTTGTATGGACCACCAGTTGCCGCAGAATCGGTGGTGGACCTGTACATTGTGTGTGTTTGCGTATGCGCACTGCTTGATGTTAGTGTTTGAGGTATTTTTCCCGGGGTTGGGATAAATAGCGACTCATGGATTCAGTCAACACTGGATAACTATCTCTCCTGCCTAGAGTCACACAACATGCAAGCAGGTCATTCGGCTCAACTTACTCAAACTGACCAACATCTACACTAGTCCCACCTGCCTGTGTTTGGCCCATAACATTCCTAAACTGTTCCTATCCATGTACCCGTCCATTATGCTTCACATATGAACCCTGCTAGAGGAAAGATGTTGTCAATCTGCAGGAGAGGGAGCAGAGAAGTTTTACGAAATGTTGCCAGGACTCGAGAGCCTGAGCTATAGGGAGAGGTTGGGCAGGCTAGGACTTTATTCCATGGAGTGCAGGAGGTTGATCTTATAGAAGTGTATAAGATCATGAAAGGAATAGATTGGGCAAATGCACAGTCTTTTACCCATAATTGAGGAAATCGAGAACCAGAGGACATAGGCTTAAGGTGTGGGGGGAAAGATTTAATAGGAACCTGAGGGGCCACTTTTTTACACAGAGGATAGAAGGTGTATGGAGCGAGCTGCCAGAGGGGGTAGTGGACTATAACAATATTTAAAACACATTTGGATGGATAGGGCAGGTTTAGAGGGATGTGTACCAAATACAGGCAGGTGGGACTAGTGTAGCAGGGACATGTTGGTCGGTGTGGACAAGTTGAGTTGAGAAGCCTGTTTCCACACTGTATCTCTCTTTGAGCAGGTACTTTGAGTTAAAAATTCACCGTTACTATCGAACTATCCATGTGAAACCACTGCCTTACTATTTTATGCTATTTCCGTACATCACACAGAGGGGAAATAATGCAGAGCTCAGGCAAGTGATGAAGTAATCAATTATTCCTACTCCGCAGCACGCCCAGTGTAATAATTAATTAATAGATGCTCTGTTCCATTATGTGGCTATTTAGAATGCGCAAGGCATTTTTGGCTGCAATCTTTCGAGATTTACTTTGGTAGTCTGAAGAAGGGTCACACGAAACGTCACCCATTCCTTCTCTCCAGAGATGCTGCCTGTCCCGCTGAGTTACTCCAGCTTTTTGTATCTATTTATGATGGATGTTGCCAGGACTTGAGGGCCTGAGCCATAGGGAGAGGTTGAGCAGGTTTGGTGTGCAGGAGGGTGAGGGCTGACCTTAGAGAGGTGTACAAAACCATGAGGGGAATAGATAAAGTGAACGCAGTTATGCTGGGTTTGGGAATCAAGAACCAGAGGACATAGGTTGAAGGTGAGAAGGGAAAGATTTAATTTCAGTCCCGAAACATCACCTGCCCCATTTCTCCAGAGACGCTATCTGTCCCGCTGAGTTCCTCCAGCCTTTTGTGTCTATCTTTGGTTTTTTATTGATCTTTGACATTCCCCTCCATGGTGAGTAGAGCCTTTTGGTTCCAGAGCCTTTCTGGATTATCCTCCAAGACTTTACAGGAGAACCTACCTGATCTCCCGGTTGCTCAACATTTAATTATCCTCCCATTCCCACACTGACCTTTCTGTCCTTGGCCTCCTCCATTGTCAGAGTGAGGCCCAGCGCAAACCAGAGGTAGTATTTCGACGATCAAATTGAAATTTGCTTCCTTGATGTTGTTGCCAGGAGATCTGTTTGAAGAAGATTAAATAATTTAGTGGGTTTAGCGTGAGCTTTGGCTGCAGCTCACTGCATTGGTCATAATTAGCAATGTTGGATACACGTAAACATGTATGATTCCTGAGGCCTGATATTAGGGTGGTTGGAGGTACCCAGTTGTCTGTTTCACAATTGATGCTAGTCAGAGGGTGGTGATTGTGTGGAATTCTTTGCCACAGAAGGCTGTGGAGGCCATCAATGGATATTTCAAAGGCAGAGATAGATAGAATTTTGTTTAAGAAAGAAACCGCAGATGCTGGAAAAATCGAAGGTAGACAAAAATGCTGGAGGAACTGAGTGTGTGAGGCAGCATTTATGGAGAGAAGGAATAGGTGACGTTTCGTGTCGAGACCCTTCTTCAGGCTGACAGAGATAGATAGATTTTTGATTAGTGCGGGTGTCAGGGGTTACGTGGAGAATGCAGGAGAACGGGGTTAGGAGGGAGGGATAGATCAACCATGACTGAATGGCGGAGTAGACTTGATGGGCCGAATGGCCTAATTCGGCTCCTATCACTTATGAAAAACATTATCTGTGAGAAAAACATTTTTCATACAGAGAGTGGTTAATCTCTGGAATTCTCTGCCACAGAAGGTAGTTGAGACCAGTTAATTGGCTATATTTAAGAAGGAGTTAGATGTGGCCCTTGTGGCTAAAGGTATCAAGGGGTATGGAGAGAAGGCAGGTACAGGATACTGAGTTGGATGATTAGCCATGATCATATTAGAAACATAGAAACATAGAAATTAGGTGCAGGAGTAGGCCATTCGGCCCTTCGAGCCTGCACCGCCATTCAATATGATCATGGCTGATCATCGAACTCAGTATCCCGTACCTGCCTTATCTCCATACCCTCTGATCCCCTTAGCCACAAGGGCCACATCTAACTCCCTCTTAAATATAGCCAATGAACTGGCCTCGACTACCCTCTGTGGCAGGGAGTTCCAGAGATTCACCACTCTCTGTGTGAAAAAAGTTTTTCTCATCTCGGTTTTAAAGGATTTCCCCCTTATCCTTAAGCTGTGACCCCTTGTCCTGGACTTTCCCAACATCGGGAGCAATCTTCCTGCATCTAGCCTGTCCAACCCCTTAAGAATTTTGTAAGTTTCTATAAGATCCCCTCTCAATCTCCTAAATTCTAGAGAGTATAAACCAAGTCTATCCAGTCTTTCTTCATAAGACAGTCCTGACATCCCAGGAATCAGTCTGGTGAACCTTCTCTGCACTCCCTCTATGGCAATAATGTCCTTCCTCAGATTTGGAGACCAAAACTGTACGCAATACTCCAGGTGTGGTCTCACCAAGACCCTGTACAACTGCAGTAGAACCTCCCTGCTCCTATACTCAAATCCTTTTGCTATGAAAGCTAACATACCATTCGCTTTCTTCACTGCCTGCTGCACCTGCATGCCCACTTTCAATGACTGGTGTACCATGACACCCAGGTCTCGCTGCATCTCCCCTTTTCCTATTCGGCCACCATTTAGATAATAGTCTGCTTTCATGTTTTTGCCATCAAAATGGATAACCTCACATTTATCCACATTATACTGCATCTGCCAAACATTTGCCCACTCACCCAGCCTATCCAAGTCACCTTGCAGTCTCCTAGCATCCTCCTCACAGCTAACACTGCCCCCCAGCTTAGTGTCATCCGCAAACTTGGAGATATTGCCTTCAATTCCCTCATCCAGATCATTAATATATATTGTAAATAGCTGGGGTCCCAGCACTGAGCCTTGCGGTACCCCACTAGTCACTGCCTGCCATTGTGAAAAGGACCCGTTTACTCCTACTTTTTGCTTCCTGTTTGCCAGCCAGTTCTCTATCCACATCAATACTGAACCCCCAATGCCGTGTGCTTTAAGTTTGTAAACTAATCTCTTATGTGGGACCTTGTCGAAAGCCTTCTGGAAGTCCAGATACACCACATCCACTGGTTCTCCCATATCCACGCTACTAGTTACATCCTCGAAAAATTCTATAAGATTCGTCAGACATGATTTACCTTTTGTAAATCCATGCTGACTTTGTCCAATGATTTCACCACTTTCCAAATGTGCTGCTATCCCATCTTTAATAACTGACTCTAGCAGTTTCCCCACTACCGATGTTAGACTAACTGGTCTGTAATTCCCCGTTTTCTCTCTCCCTCCCTTCTTAAAAAGTGGGGTTACGTTTGCTACCCGCCAATCCTCAGGAACTACTCCAGAATCTAAAGAGTTTTGAAAGATTATTACTAATGCATCCACTATTTCTAGAGCTACTTCCTTAAGTACTCTGGGATGCAGCCTATCTGGCCCTGGGGATTTATCGGCCTATAATCCATTTAATTTACCCAACACCACTTCCCGGCTAACCTGGATTTCACTCAATTCCTCCAACTCCTTTGACCCGCGGTCCCCTGCTATTTCCGGCAGATTATTTATGTCTTCCTTAGTGAAGACGGAACCAAAGTAGTTATTCAATTGGTCCGCCATATCCTTGTTCCCCATGATCAACTCACCTGTTTCTGACTGCAAGGGACCTACATTTGTTTTAACTAATCTCTTTCTTTTCACATATCTATAAAAACTTTTGCAGTCAGTTTTTATGTTCCCTGCCAGTTTTCTTTCATAATCTATTTTTCCTTTCCTAATTAAGCCCTTTGTCCTCCTCTGCTGGTCTCTGAATTTCTCCCAGTCCTCCGGTATGCTGCTTTTTCTGGCTAATTTGTACGCATCATCCTTCGCTTTGATACTATCCCTGATTTCCCTTGTTATCCACGGATGCACTACCTTCCCTGATTTATTCTTTTGCCAAACTGGGATGAACAATTTTTGTAGTTCATCCATGCAGTCTTTAAATGTCTTCCATTGCATATCCACCGTCAACCCTTTTAGAATTAATTGCCAGTCAATCTTGGCCAATTCACGTCTCATACCCTCAAAGTTACCTTTCTTTAAGTTCAGAACCATTGTATCTGAATTAACAATGTCACTCTCCATCCTAATGAAGAACTCAACCATATTATGGTCACTCTTGCCCAAGGGGGCACGTACAACAAGACTGCTAACTAACCCTTCCTCATTACTCAATACCCAGTCTAAAATAGCCTGCTCTCTCGTTGGTTCCTCTACATGTTGATTTAGATAACTATCTCGCATACATTCCAATAAATCCTCTTCCTCAGCACCCCTGCCAATTTGATTCACCCAATCTATATGTAGATTGAAGTCACCCATTATAACGGTTTTGCCTTTGTCGCACGCATTTCTAATTTCCTGTTTGATACCATCTCCAACTTCACTACTACTGTTAGGTGGCCTGTACACAACACCCACCAGCGTTTTCTGCCCCTTAGTGTTTCGCAGCTCTACCCATACCGATTCCACATCCTGCAAACTAATGTCCTTCCTTTCCATTGCGTTAATCTCCTCTCTAATCAGCAACGCTACCCCACCTCCTTTTCCTTTCTCTCTATCCCGCCTGAATATTGAATATCCCTGGAAGCGGAAGGAATTACCACTAGACAGCCAAACCAGTAGGTAATTTACGGCTGGGGTGAGTACTTTCCCATTTATAGGAGGTAGGATTATATAAATAAGGGGTGTATCAATACAGTAGGGGATTCTTAAATAGGACCAGTTAATTACTTATATAAGATGGGCGGTCAGGAGATGTGCCAATACTGCGAGATGTGGGAATTTGTCGACACCATTGATGTAGAAGATCCCTACAGCTGCAGTAAGTGTTTGAGGCTAGAGGAACTCCAGCTCCGCATTGATGAGCTGGAGACCCAACTTCATACGCTGCGGTACATCAGGGAGGGGGAGTATTACCTGGATGTTTTGTGCCAGGGATGGTCACACCGACCAGTTTAACTAATTCAGTAGGCATGAGCAAGGAAAGGAAGGTGTGGCCATAAGCGAGGCAGGTAGGGGGAACCAGGAGGAGATGCAGCAGGAGCCACAGCCCTTGTCCCTGACGAGCATGACCGAGGCTCTTACTCAATGTAAGGACGGGATCAGGGGCTGTGGGAGGGATGAGCAACCTGGCTGCAGCACCGTGGATCAGGAGGCCATTCAAGAGGGGGGAGTTAGAAGAAATGCCGTAGTGATAGGGGATAGTATTATTCGGGGGGTAGATAAGGTTCTCTGCGGCCAGCAGAACATGTCCCGAAGGCTGTGTTGCCTACCCGGTGCTAGGGTTAAGGATATCTCTGCGATGCTGGAGAGAAATTTGCAGTGGGAGGGGGAGGATCCAGTGGTCGTGGTCCATGTGGGGACCAATGACATAGGAAGGACGAGGAAGGAGGATCTGCTGAAGGAGTTTGAACAGTTAGGGAATAAATTAAAAAGCAGAACCTCGAGGGTACTGATCTCCGGATTGCTACCTGAGCCACGGGCCAAATCGGCGAGGGTACGTAAAATTAAAAAGCTAAATGCGTGGCTCAAAGACTGGTGTGGGAATAATGGGTTTGGTTTCTTGGGCCACTGGCACCAGTACTGGGACAGGGGGGATCTGTTCTGTAAGGACGGACTTCACCTGAACGGTGCTGGGACTGGGGTCCTGGCAAATCATATAACTAGGGCAGTAGAGAGGTCTTTAAACTAAGTAGCGGGGGGGAGGTATCAAGGGGGGTAATAACGGCAGGGGTAGAGGAAATAGAGCAGGGTATCAGTGGGGAAGCGGAAAGTCAAAATGTGACAGGAGACAGAATGTGTGAAGATAAAGCTCTAGATGTAAAAGGGGCAAAAACGGAAAGGAAGGGTAGTAAAAATCATCTGAAAGTGCTTTATCTAAATGCACGGAGTATTCGTAATAAGATAAATGAATTAACGGTGCAATTAAGTATATATAGTTATGATATCGTGGCCATTACGGAGACATGGCTGCAAGGGGATCAGGACTGGGAGTTAAATATAGAGGGGTACTCGACAATTAGGAAAGATAGACAGGAAAGAAAGGGAGGAGGGGTGGCCCTTTTAATAAGGGAGGGAATAACGGCAATAGAGAGGAAGGATATTGCGTTGAAGGATCAGGATAGTGAAACAGCTTGGGTACAGATAGAGAATAATAAGGGGAAAAAAACACTAGTGGGTGTAATTTATAGACCTCCAAATAGCTGTGACGCTGTTAGTCAGAACATAAATCTGCAAATAGTTGACGCATGTAAAAAGGGAACTGCTGTAATCATGGGGGACTTCAATTTTCATATTAATTGGGCAAACCAAACTGGGCAGGGTAGACTAGAGGAAGAGTTTATAGAATGTATTAGAGACGGGTTCCTAGAACAGTATGTCACAGAACCGACAAGGGGGGAGGCAATCTTGGATCTGGTCCTGTGTAATGAAGCAGGATTAATTAAAAATGTCATAGTTAGGGACTCGTTGGGAACAAGTGACCACAATATGGTCGAATTCCATATTCAAATAGAAGGGGAGCAGGTTGAAACTCAGGCTAGGGTGCTTAGTCTAAATAAGGGGGATTATGAAGGTATGAGGACTGAGCTGATCAAAGTTGACTGGGATAGCAGACTCAAGAATAAGACGGTACATGAGCAGTGGTGTACGTTTAAGGGTATACTGTATAACCTTCAAGAAAAATTTATTCCTATGAAGAAAAAAAGGGGTAAGGGTAAGAACAGTCAGCCATGGCTCAGTAAAACTATAAAGGATAGTATTCGGCTGAAGGCAAGGGCATATAAGGTAGCCAGAGATAGTGGGAGGGTAGAGGATTGGGAAGCATTTAAAGGTCAGCAAAAAATAACTAAGAGATTAATTAAGACGGGGAAAATAGACTATGAAAGGAATTTAGCGAACAACATAAAAACTAATAGTAAGAGTTTTTATAGCTATATAAAAAGAAAAAGGGTGGCTAAGGTGAACGTTGGTCCATTGGAGGGTGAGACTGGAGAGTTGTTGGTGGGGAACATGGAAATGGCAAAGGCATTAAACGAGTATTTTGTATCAGTCTTCACCATAGAAGACACAAAAAATATTCCAACGCTGGATAAACAGGGGGCGGTAGGAATGGAGGAGCTAAATACTATTAAGATCACCAAGGAGGTGGTATTAGGGAAATTAATGAGACTGAAGGAGGATAAATCCCCTGGGCCTGATGGATTACATCCAAGGGTCTTGAGGGAGATAGCGGTGGGGATTGTGGATGCATTGGTGATAATTTTCCAAAACTCCCTGGAGGCAGGAACGGTCCCAGTGGATTGGAAAATGGCCAATGTAACACCTATATTTAAAAAGGGAAGTAAACAGAAGGCGGGTAACTATAGACCGGTTAGTCTAACATCGGTGGTGGGTAAAATGTTAGAGACAATGATTAAAGAAACACTAACGGGGCACTTGGATAAACATGACTTCATCGGACAGAACCAGCATGTTTTTGTGAAGGGGAAGTCCTGTTTAACGAATCTGCTCGAATTCTTTGAGGAAGTAACAACCCGGGTGGATAAAGGGGAACCGGTGGATGTGGTATACTTGGACTTCCAAAAGGCTTTTGACAAGGTGCCACATAAGAGACTATTGCTAAAAATAAAAAATTATGGGATTGGGGGTAATATATTAGCATGGGTAGAGGATTGGCTAACAAATAGGAAGCAGAGAGTGGGGATAAATGGTTCATACTCGGGATGGCAACCGGTAACTAGCGGGGTTCCGCAAGGGTCGGTGCTGGGACCCCAGTTGTTCACAATTTATATAAATGATTTGGAGGAGGGAACCAAGTGTAATATATCAAAATTTGCAGACGATACAAAAATGGGAGGAAAAGTAGGGGATGAGGAGGATAGGAAGAGTCTGCAAAAGGATATAGATAAGCTAGGTGAGTGGGCAACAACTTGGCAGATGAAATTTAATACTAATAAATGTGAAGTCATTCACTTTGGGAAAAAAAATGATAGGGCAAGTTATTTTCTAAATGAGGAGGAGCTGCGTTGTAATGCAACGCAAAGGGATCTAGGGGTATTAGTACATGAATCACTAAAAGTTAGTATGCAGGTGCAGCAAGCAATCAGGAAGGCCAATGGAGTTTTGGCCTTTATTGCTAGGGGGATTGAGTATAAAAACACGGAGGTCTTGCTGCAGCTGTACACAGTATTAGTGAGACCACATTTGGAATACTGTGTACAGTTCTGGGGTCCATACTTAAGAAAGGATGTACT
Organism: Amblyraja radiata; assembly: GCF_010909765.2. NCBI lineage: Eukaryota > Metazoa > Chordata > Chondrichthyes > Rajiformes > Rajidae > Amblyraja > Amblyraja radiata. The sequence goes on from NW_022630164.1 coordinate 841,768, forward strand.
AGCCCTGGAGGCAGTGCAGCGAAGGTTTACAAGATTAATTCCTGCAATGAGGGGATTGACATATGAGGAAAGGTTAAGTAGGCTGGAACTCTACTCTTTGGAGTTTAGAAGAATGAGAGGCGATCTCATTGAAACATATAAGATCGTGAGGGGCCTTGATCGGGTGGATGCACCGAGGATGTTCCCAATGATCGGGGAAACTAGAACTAGGGGACATAGTTGCAGAATAAGGGGGGGCTCTTTTAAAACTGAGATGAGGAAGAACTTCTTCACCCAGAGGGTGGTTAATTTATGGAATTCACTGCCCCAGGGAGCATGGAAGCAGAAACTTTAAATATATTTAAGACTAAAATAGATGGTTTTTTAGCTGCCAAGGGGATAAGGGGCTACGGGGAGAGGGCAGGGATATGGACCTAGGTATGGTTAGTATAGTAAGACCTGAGTGATCTCCTGGACAAGTGTCGATCGCCTGGATTGGGGTCGGAGAGGAATTTCCCGGATTTTTTTCCCGAATTGGACCTGGGTTTTTATCCGGTTTTTTGCCTCCCCCAGGAGATCACGAGGTTCTTGGGGTGGAGAGGGGTGATAGCGGTATAAAGGGGAGGGTAGTGTCTTGTGTTCTGTGTCTTGTGTCTACTGTTTGTGGGTAAGTGTGTCTGTTTAGTGTTCAGCCATGAGCGAATGGCGGTGCGGGCTCGACGGACCTGGTGGTCTACTCTCGCACCTACTTTCTATGTTTCTATGTTTCTATGATGTTCAGCTCCCAGCCTTGGTCACCCTGGAGCCATGTCTCCGTGATCCCAACTGTATCATAGTCATTAATAGCTATCTGCACATTCAACTCATCCACCTTATTACGAATGCTCCTTGCATTGAGACACAAAGCCTTCAGGCTTGTTTTTACAACACTCTTACCCCTTATACAATTCTGTTGAAAAGTGGCCCTTTTTGATTTTTGCCCTGGATTTTCCGGCCTGCCACTTTTACTTTTCACCTTGCTACCTATTGCTTCTACCGTCATTTTACACCCCTCTGTCTCTACGCTCACACATTTAAGAAACCCTTTCCCTTTAACTCCATCCTCCACTAGCCCATTCGACACCCCACCCCCCTTATTCAGTTTAAAACCACCCGTGTAGCAGTGGCAAACCTGCCTGCCAGAATGCTGGTCCCACACCTGTTAAGATGCAATCCGTCCCTTTTGTACAGTTCCCCCTTACCCCAAAACAGATCCCAGTGATCTAAGAATCTAAATCCCTGCCCCGTGCACCAGTTCCTCAGCCACATGTTCAGGTCCCGTATCTCCCTGTTCCTGCTCTCGCCAGCACGAGGAACTGGAAGCAAACCGGAGATAACAACCCTGGAGGTCCTGCTTTTCAGCATATTGAATGGTGGTGCAGGCTCGAAGGGCCGAATGGCCTATTCCTGCACCTATTTTCTTTGTTTCTATGAACTTATGAACAGCACCTCAAATTTTGCCTGGGCAGCTTATACCCCAGTGGTATGAACATTGACTTCTCTAACTTCAAGTAGCCCTTGCTTTCCCTCTCTCTCCATCCCTCCCCCTTCCCAGTTCTCTCATTAGTCTTGAGGAAATATTATACAAATAGAACCGCTTGGATAGTGACTTTTATATAAGCTAGGTGAATTGCAAAAGAAAAGCTTAAAGTTTTCCTGAACTGAAATAAAGTTCAACCAGACACATACACACAGGCAAAGATAAATCAAAACATGGAGGCCTGAACCTGCTTAGCTTAGGTTATTGTTTGGGGCAATTATAGCACTGGAGGAAATTGTATTTGATGTGGCTTTGTGTTGAAGAATGGGAAGCTGAATAAGGGGCCACTTCTTAGGCCATCTGCTCTGTCTCTATGGCACATTTTTGAGCTCTGAATGTGACATAAACGTGAAGCGTTATGGCTTGTTATGCTCGGTTTGAGACCGAATTCAAGGCTGAAAGATGATAGACTGCAGTTAGCCTTGGCTGTGTAACATTATAATGAGTGTGATAAGGAATAAGATGTAAGTGAAGGAATAGTTGCTTTGAGACATAATTAGATTGAGGGAGTTGTTTATAGAAGGTTGAAGCAGATGGAATTCTGACGTAATGGTCTGGGTTGTACCTTGTGTTCTGTCTGGTACATGAGATTGGAAATCCTGCTTCCCGATAACAGGAAAGGCACCAAACTCATATTATCTAAATTGACAGATTTATGACCCATGTATCTTTGGATGGGAGATGGAAATGTGCGTTTTGAACTTAGAAACTGTAATTCAGCAAACTTATATAATTAATGTTTTAAAGACATAGGTAATGGTATTTCAAAATGTGTAAAATTATAGTAACACCAATTATGCAATGTATTGTCTTAGTAGAAAGGTACACTTTAGACTTAGAGAAATTGTTGAGATTTATAGAAATATCTTTTCTCTTGGTATAGAAAGTGTGTATGACTTGAGTGATCATTGTATGTATCTTATATTTTGAAGAGTGGTCTTTGATAAAAGCCTACAGGGGTTTTGCTGTGTTGAAATAAAATAATTCTAAAACAAAGTTATAGAGTTATACCATAGACAAACAAATATTGTAAAAAGACGTCAGGAAAGGGGAGATCATGTGACTGATGTTGTAAATCACCAAAAGGACTCAGATGATTGGTTACCAGTTGGCCTACCCTCTGTATTTGAAATGTCTAAATACCTATATAAAGCAATGAGTTTGTATCAAAAACACAAATACTTTGGAGCTGCCCCGGAGCTTCTAGCTCTGTGTTGGAAGGTTCAAAGAATTGTCTCAATACTGAATAAAGAATCAATTCCAACAGCTACAAGCGTTTGAGTCAAGTTTTCTTGACGTTAGATTGACAAAAAAAACTCAGTTTAACATTTGGTGTCAGAAGTGGGATTCTTTGTTCTCAGCCAATCAGATAACAAAGTTAAGAGGTGAACTCCCTACGGATAGGACCAGAGGAATTGGCCAAACAAAGTGAGTATTTCCACCACTTTGTTTTCCTCTCTTCCATTTTTCTGTGGGTAGTAGACCTTCCGTTATTGCGTTGTGTGTGATCCCGACAGAATCAGGTCAATCTAAATCAAGTTGTTGGAAAACGTAGAGGTGGGACTTGGGGATTTGGAATAACCAAGTAAAGTGATAGAGTAATATAGCGTTGGGAACGTTTTGATTAGAGAAGAGGTTTGTCGTTGGGAATGAGTCTAAATTAAGAATTAGATTAAAAACCACCCACCAGTTGATTAAAGTAAATAAAATGGGTAATCAATTAGACATCACCACAGGTTCTAATATCCCTCTACAGAATTTGTGTGGAAAGTATCCTGATGATTCTCAATATCTTCGGAAATTGTCAGGGGCTTTGAATAAGAAATTAGGAAGTGAGCAATGGCCCTTGGATGGTCCGAGAAATCTGGACCTGATAAAACAAGCACAGGAGTTGATTTGGAAAAGAAATGCTGACAAGAAAAGCAAAACCTTAATCGGGGTGTGGAGAAATTGGTGCAAAGAAGAACGAGACAAAACTATTCTGGCCAGTTGGCAAGATAAAGCGGTTAAATTAGATATCAGACTAACCGACGGAGGGATCCCTAGTGCATGTGCATCAAATGGGAATGTGCACATGAAAAATATAAACAAGAGAGAGAGAGAAGGAGAAGGAAAAAGATAAAACTGGAAACAAAGTGGAAGGAGAACCTGAGAAAGGTAAAAATGGACTGTGCAGTTCAATGGTTGGCCTTCAGTTGGCAGGGGGGAAGACGAGGAATGGGAAAATGATTGGAATATGGTCCCTAGTGCACCCCGACCTCCCTACCAGCTCCCCGGTCAAGCTCCACCAGCGCCACAACCCGCTGCCCAAGCAGGCATATTAGGTCTCTACCCCCAATTACCAGGACCAGGATCAGGCGCCAGTTGCGCAACCTCCACCAGAGTGAAGAAAAAAAACTGTTTACCGACCACGTCTCCGGACGAACCAGGACCCAGACAGGGGTACACCCTGAGAGTTTCCCAGTCCTACCTCCCTCACCAACCCCCAGTATTAAAGAAAAATAGCAAATAAGAAAACATTACCGACAGAGGGTATTACTAGTAGCCAAAAGGGACTATTCATCGGAAGAGACTTCAGAGGAAGACAATGATCAATATGAATGGGGGTTAGAGGATGGGTCTACCGGAAAACATGAAAGATCACGGGATACTGATAGTGACCAAAATCAGTCTAGGGAAAGAGTACCACGGCAGAATCCAGTCCGTATGGTTCCTAACCCAATGGTAATGGCACCAGCTGGACAAGCACAGGCTTTAATTCCAGTGTATACACCATGGAAACCTAACGAGATGATGGCCATCTTAATGGGGGCGCCCGACAAAAATAAGAGTCCGTCAATTTCCTCAGGACAACCATGTCTGTGTACCAGGCTAACTCAACTGATTTATGGTCCCTGGTAGAACAGGTCTTGACTACCCTAGAGTATGCCAGGTTCAAGGAACATTTGACATTTAATGACCATGCTGCATTAGAAGCTGCACACAATCAGGATGATCAAAGACAGGCCCGTATGTTAACAGCTGCCACCCTGACTTTACAAAAATCCAGTGGATTTAACCAAAATCTTGGACATGAAACCTAAAAAGGGCGAGTCAGCTGAAGAATTTCTAGACCGATTTAAATAAGTATATGGCAATCAGTCCAGGAGACCTAAATTACGCAGGTGGAAATGCATCACCACAATGTTGTGCCATGCTGATGAATTGTTTGCCCCTGGCCGTTGCTCAGAGCATTAAGACTAATAATATGGATTGGTCCGAGACCACTCCAAGCAGAATGAGCACGGCAGTTATCGCATTCTGGTGCGATAGTCCTTGTAGGGGTAGTGGCACCGGTAAAAATATCAAGAATGAATATGTTATGAGGGAAACAAGTCAAGACCATCGGCCACCAGTGGCTGACAATGTCAGTTATCAAGTAGAACCACAGATGAGTTACCCGGGCTGGGTTGACAGATGGGGCTATGGCTACCATACTCATCCAAATGGACCCTCAGCACCAAGTTACGGACCTCCGTATGTGATGCAGGGGCAACCAAGGGGCAGGGGGAGAGGACAGCGAGGACCGCCGGCCCCTTATAGAAACATAGAAATTAGGTGCAGGAGTAGGCCATTCGGCCCTTCGAGCCTGCACCGCCATTCAATATGATCATGGCTGATCATCCAACTCAGTGTCCTGTACCTGCCTTCTCTCCATACCCTCTGATCCCCTTAGCCACAAGGGCCACATCTAACCCTCTTAAATATAGCCAATGAACTGGCCTCGACTACCCTCTGTGGCAGAGAGTTCCAGAGATTCACCACTCTCTGTGTGAAAAAACGACCTGACGGCGGTTGTTTTAATTGCGGTGAACCAGGACACTGGGCGAGAGAATGCAAACAGCCTTACCGGGGTCCAGGGCAAGGGAATGCTAAAGGACCAGGAGGTAGAGGAAGGGGATATACCAACTTTTCATCTGAAAACCCCTTCAATCAAAATTGACTGAGCATCCTGGTTGTGGGATCTCCTATTTCCAATTGGGAGCCCATGATGATGCTAAAGGTCGGGAACAAATGGCACCCTTTCTTGGTGGACACGGGGGCTGCCGGTTCCACTGTCCTTCCCTCAGTAGGACTGATGGAATCAGGAAAAACTCAACGTCTATCAGGATTCGAGGGACAACCTAAAGACTATCCTATCTCCACACCAGTTACTGTCGGGTACCAAAACTTACAGGTCCCGCATGAATTTATTATTACCAATGGCCCGGGCTGCAACCTAATGGCTAGAGATTTATTATGCGCCTTCCAATTTAAGCTCCAGTGCAGTGAAGAGGGTATTACGATTGTCAAGGGGGGTATTCGACAATGTTATGTCAGTGGTGGACTATGGATTTGCCTGGGGGAATATACCATGTTACCTTAGCCTATGATGCAAGTGGGTCTAACACTGAGTTGCAGTAATGCTATCAGGATAAACTGAATTCTTCATGGACAATCGAGCTCCGCGCCATGGTAAAGGGACCGGCAGGAGAAGCTGAGTTTGTCAGCATTCCGAAACACCTGTGGAAACAAGGGCCAGAGGTCGCTCCACATATCACCAGAAAGGTAAACCTCCCATACCATGCTAAAAATCTTGGACTAATGGTTAAACAAGCTGTGGAACATTCAGACCCATTGTCCACTGAGATTCAGCTGATACAAGGGGACATACAGATTCAGTTTTACCCCTGGCCAAAGAAAGAGTCCACCAAACTTCATCACCACAGTGGAAAAGATGTTCTAGAATACACTCACCCAGAAGTGTGGACTGAGGACTCCACACATGCGGGGCTGACAAGGGTGCCCCCTGTTCGGGTAGTAATCAAAGAAGGGGTCACCTTACCATCTGTCCACCAATATCCCCTGAAGTACCAAGCTGTGCTGAGCATTGACCAACTAATTAAGAGACTGATAGAACAGGGTATTCTGCTCCCTTGCCAGTCAGCCTGCAATACCCCAATCCTAGCTGTACCTAAGCCTGGGAAACCTGAAGAGGTTACTAGGGAATTTGATGAGGGTAAAGCAGTGGATGTTGTCTATATGGACTTTAGTAAGGCCTTTGACAAGGTTCCTCATGGAAGGTTGGTTAAGAAGGTTAAACTGTTGGGTATAAATGCAGGAATAGCAAGATGGATTCAGCAGTGGCTGAATAGGAGAAGCCAGAGGGTAATGATAGATGGCTGTTTGTCGGGTTGGAGGCAGGTGACTAGTGGGGTGCCTCAGGGATCTGTGTTGGGTCCTTGGTTGTTTGTCATGTACATCAATGATCTGGATGAAGGGGTGGTAAATTGGATTAGTAAGTATGCAGATGATACCAAGATAGGGGGTGTTGTGGATAATGAAGAGGATTTCCAAAGTCTACAGAGTGATTTAGGCCATTTGGGGAAATGGGCTGAAAGATGGCAGATGGAGTTTAATGCTGATAAATGTGAGGTGTTACACCTTGGCAGGACAAATCAAAATAGGACGTACATGATAAATGGTAGGGAATTGAAGAATACAGTTGAACAGAGGGATCTGGGAATAACCGTGCATAGTTCCTTGAAGGTGGATTCTCATATAGATAAGGTGGTAAAGAAAGCTTTTGGTATGCTAGCCTTTATAAATCAGAGCATTGAGTATAGAAGCTGGGATGTAATGTTAAAATTGTACAAGGCATTGGTGAGACCAAATCTGGAGTATGGTGTACAATTTTGGTCGCCCAATTATAGGAAGGATGTCAACAAAATAGAGAGAGTACAGAGGAGATTTACTAGAATGTTGCCTGGGTTTCAACAACTAAGTTACAGAGATAGGTTGAATAAGTTAGGTTTTATTCTCTGGAGCGCAGAAGGTTAAGGGGGGCACTTGATAGAGGTCTTTAAAATGATGAGAGGGATAGACAGAGTTGATGTGATCAAGCTTTTCCCTTTGAGAATAGGGAAGATTCAAACAAGAGGACATGACTTCAGAATTAAGGGACAGAAGTTTAGGGGTAACATGAGGGGGAACTTCTTTACTCAGAGAGTGGTAGCGGTGTGGAATGAGCTTCCAGTGGAAGTGGTGGCGGCAGGTTCGTTGGTATCATTTAAAAATAAATTGGATAGGCATATGGATGAGAAGGGAATGGAGGGTTATGGTATGAGTGCAGGCAGGTGGGACTAAGGGAAAAAAGTTGTTCGGCACGGACTTGTAGGGCCGAGATGGCCTGTTTCCGTGCTGTAATTGTTATATGGTTATATGATCAGTACAGACTAGTGCAAGGCTTGAGAGCTATCAATACCATTGTCCAACCACTACATGTACTAGTCCCGAATCCTGAGCATATCCTTGCCTCAATACCAGCAGCCTCCTTAATTATCTGCAGCAGTTGGGCTATGTGGTTAATCCACAAAAAGTAAAAGTCGGACAGAAAGAAGTTAAATTCCTTGGTGTTGTCCTCTCAGCTGAAAGCCGATGATTAGAGCCAACAAGGATTCAGCCCATTTGCCATGCGCCCCTGCCAACAACCGCCAACCAGGTCTGAAAATGGCTGGGAATGATCAATTAGTGCAGACAGTGGATCCCTAACATCACCACGATGACCTGACTCCGTACACCTCTATGAATGTCACCTTTCAGCTTGACGATAAGGCCTTTCTACAATTAAAGACTGACGTAGCCAGTGCTCCGGCCCTTGGCCGACCACTATATGACCGACCTTTCCAGCTTTATTGCACAGTAATGGATGGCTGCTCAACGGCTGTCTTGACTCAGAAACATGGCAACAAGCACCGCCCCGTGGCATATTATTCGTCCAAGTTGGATCCTGTAGCATTGGGCTACCCTCACTGCACACAGATTTTATCGGCCATCTACCACAGCCTCCAATCAGCTGCCAATATGATACTGCATCAAGATGTTGTTTTCAGTAACCATTCTGTGACAGCACTGCTGGGGCAGCTTCAAACCCAACATCTAACCATGGCACGACAGAATAAATATGAGATTTACCTTTTGAACAATACCAATCTTTCCTTTCAGTGCTGCAGCACCATCAATCCTGCAACCTTTCTGGAACACGTTCCAGAAGAAAAGGAGTTCTCCGGCCACGACTGCCTCCAATTGATACATTGAATTGAATTGAATTGAATGCCTTTATTGTCATTCAGACCTTATGGTCTGAACGTAATTTCATGCCTGCAGTCATACATACAATCATACAATAATAACAACAATAAACACAATTAACACCACCACAGTGAGTCCTCTAAGCACCTCCTCACTGTGGTGGAGGCAAAAATCTTAGGGCTGCAGTCTCTTCCCTCCTCTTCTCCCTCTGCGCTGAGGCGATACCCCACCGGGCGATGGTAAAAACAGTCCCGCGGCTCACCGAACCCCGCAACGGGCCAGCTCAAACAGCGCGGCCCGGGGTGGTCGAAGCTGCCGCCCTCCAGCCCAGCGTACGCAGCCACTGGCCCGCGGCTGAACCCCGGACTCAGGTCACCGCCGCCAGAACGCCGTCCCAGCCACCGGAGCACCGGTCCAGCCCCGAGCCGGATCGCCCTCACGTGAGGGCCGTTCCTCCCTTGAGCTGGGCCACTCCGACGGGAGTGCCGTTCCTCCCTCGGGCTGGGCCACTCCGACGGGAGTGCCGTTCCTCCCTCGGGCTGGGCCACTCCGACGGGAGTGCCACAGCCCCTCACGGGAGAGTCTAGGCCCCTCGCCAGGCCGTCCTCACGGGAGCGCAGTTCCAGCCCCGAGCTGGGCCGCCCTCACGGGAGCGAACCCAGGGCGAGTCCTGACAGGCTGCCTCCGGAGTCCCGAGGTCGCCAGCTCCGCCATTAGGCCTCAGCGCAGACGGAGGCAGAGAGGGGGGATACGACGAAAAAGTCATATTCCCCCCAAAGGAGAGACAGCAAACCCCGTTTCAACCCTCCAATCCCCACCCCCACATAAGCACAACCTAAAAAACAAAAACACAACTAGACAAAACGGAAAAAAAACAACACAAAAAAGTAAAAACGAACGGACTGCAGGCGAGCCGCAGCCGTTCCCAGCGCCGCCACTTCCGCTGTATGAGGACACATCGCCAAGGCCTGATCTCAGAGACACGGCCATGTCCAACCCTGATGTCTCATTTTTCACTGATGGAGGTTCTTCCATAGATGAGCAAGGAAGACGGTTGTCTGGGTATGCATTCATCAATCAAGACGGCGATACCGTCGAGTCAGCAGCGTTTGAAAATCAATTTTCCGCACAACAAGCTGAACTATTCGCATTAACTAGGGCATGTACCTTAGCTGAAGGTATTTCAGCTAATATTTAAACTGATTTACAGTATGCTTTCGGAGTCGTTCACGATTATGGGCAATTGTGGAAAAATCGAGGCTTCCTGACCTCATCAGAAACAGTTATTTCACACCAGAAGTTAGTTTCCTACCTTTTACAGGCAATCCAATTGCCCAGTCAGCTTGCAGTTATTAAAGTTTGTGCCCACACATCAGGCCAGAGCCCTATAGATATCGGCAATCGCCTTGCCGATGGTGCCGCTAAAAAAAGCTTCTTGGACTAACCAGGTTGTTGTCCCCCGAATGATGAGGCAGCCTGAAAATTCTAGTAAGAATCAGTCTCCCCCAGAAAAAGGAATGCCAACCATCCAGGAAGTACTTCAAATACAGGAGGACGCTCCTGCACAGGTAAAACAGCTGTGGCAGGACCAGGGCTGTGTTTTTGATCCTGTCACTAGCTTATGGGTTACGCCTGCAGGCCAGACTTGCATGTCTGATGAACTTGCGTTATAGATTATTGAATGTGTACACTTTGCAACTCATTGTGGTGGCAAGGCTGTAAATGATATGCTTTTAGACACCTGGTGGCATCCAAAACGTCTGGACTTGTCCCAGCGTATCAGCCAGCGATGTCTGATTTGCCAGCAGCATAATCCAGGTAAAGGCTTGCCCTGTGAACCAGGTAAGACCCCTTTACCAGCAGGTCCATTTGAGACCTTGCAAATGGACTACATTGAGTTGAAAAGGTTTCAGTGTTATAAGTATGTTCTTGTAATTGTCAATGTTTTCAGTAAATGGATTGAAGCATACCTGCCCACTGACAATCAGGCGTCTACCATTGTAAAAATATTGTTACGCGAAATCATACCGCGATTCGGTGTTCCTGTGCATTTAAGTTCCGATAATGGTCCTCATTTTATTGCTGCAGTAAACAAAGAAATGTGCCAACAATTACAGATACATCAACAGCTCCATTGTGAATATAGACCTCAGGCCGCCGGATTGGTGGAACGGGCAAATCAGACTTTGAAAACCAAATTAGCTAAATTAGTGGCACAGACTGGCTTAACATGGTTAGAACTGCTTCATGTAGCTCTTTTTCAGATACAGACCACTCCTTCTGGTACGGCACGACTGACGCCTGCGGAAATAATATATGGTCGACCTTTACGGATGCCATGGAATGACCAGGCGGTCCATTTCCATGCCCCCGCAGCGGTCCATTTCTACCAGATGACTGAGGAAATGACATCCTATGTATTAACTTTAACCCGTGCTTTGCAAACTTCTCATTCACAGGTCAGGCCTGCAAATGGTGAGGCGCCAGCGCTCAAAGTTCCATCTAATATTGAGACATGTTGCTATGTGCTGGTCAGGAACTGGAAGCATAAGCACTTGGACCCACGTTGGGATAGTCCCTTCCAGGTCCTCCTCACCACTCCAACCGCTGCCAAGGTTAAGGGTCGTGCTGCATGGGTTCATCTGCACCACTGCAAACCAATCAAAAGGGGGTGAGAAGAGTAATTTTATTTTCAACTTGGAGTTTTTAGTTTTTACATTGCTGCTTTGCTTGGGAGTTGTATCATTATAAGTTTAGTTGTAGCATTATAAGTTTAGTTGTAACATTATACGTTTAGTTATAGCATTCTAAGTTTAGTTTTGAATCCTTATTTTGCTATATGGTTAAGAATATGTGACTGATTACTGGACTGACTGACTGAAGGATGGTTAACTTGAGTGAATAGTTGATTAGGTCAATTAAGTAAGAAATGAACTTTTTGTAAGCCTTTGCATTTTCCAGATAAATTCAAATGAGGCGATTTATCCTGCCATGCAACCTAATGCTACTGCAGACAGAGGGAAATAAAGGAGAGATTCGACGATGTGTCCCAGGACACGCATATAGGATCTTTCACCTCTGCAAAGGAGATGTTGTACAATGTAGAGGCCCAGAAGTCCTCGGAAGATGGAACATAACTAAAATTAACTACTGCCATGGCAAAATGCAACAGACTAACCGAAGCCTCTACCTAATTGATCAGTCACTCTGGGAGTTTCCATGTGGGTACCAGATATGCAGGGTTGACTTCTCTTGCAGGAGGAACCCCGGGGAGGACCGAACTCTAAATAACACTTGTATGATGGACTATGTTATCAAGAAGCATTAAAGGTCCACCCGGGGCTACAAAGGACAGAACCTGAACAACAAATACGGGAAAAAGGAGAATTGGAAGAAAAAGACACTAACGTGTTTATACGGGCCCATAATGAATTATTTGGTAAAGGGCAAGTTGTGTGTTTCCCCGCTATGAAATCTGTTATTAACCTATTTACAGTATCTCCTGAGTGGGGAAGGATTTAACGATTAGTAAAGTGTCAAGATGAGAAGCCAGTTCCGGTCAAAGCTGTCACCATCTATTATGACGAGTCCTTAGCCCCACCAGCTAACTGTTTGCCATTACCTGGCGAAAGTAAGCATTCATACCCAAGCTGTCAAAACTCTTCGGGTACCAGAGTAGAACCACTAATGCCGTGTAACTTTACCCCTAACACCGCCAATGGACAATACGGAAGATGCTTCACTAACCAGGGATACGGGTGCATAGTTGTTGACGTTCCTTCCAACATTACGTGCATAGTACGAACCCCACGACGACCTAGTTGCAACAGCACATCTAAGGGCATCATATGCACCATTCCCGAAAGATGTGTCCCAGTCTCTGCAGGGTTGCAACTGCTTTGTGGGTGGGCCAATGGAACCCATCTAACTGTAGGATTCTATCACTTGCCCATCCCAAGATACAGCAATTGGATTTCAAGCAATTGGATGGACTGGGCAAAGGGTGGCGAGGTGATTAATACACGCAGGGACTGTCATGGGTCCATTTACACCGAGGAAGGGTATTACTTCTTTTTCAATGGCAAAGGGACCAATGTGCTAAAACCTCCTTTTCCAAAGACCCTTGTCCCCATCACCGTTCCCTGCCCAGAGAGTTGGTACCGACAAAACCAAAGGACTCTGCGCAGGGCAATATCTGCCGAATTCTGTGCCAATTGGAGAAACCCAACTACAATGGGAACATATAGGGTGGGATCTGTGGGATGGTGAGTAACTAAGCTGCTTACTTTCAGAGGTGGAGGGGGAGGGTTGGCAGCAAACATCGAAACTATATGATTTGTGGCACTAACCATTTTGGGAAATGCCACTAATGGTGCCTTGGAAGCAATAAAAAACCCAACTATCAGAATGCTGTCTGTTCTCTTTACAGATAGATATGCCTTAGACTATCTGTTGGCCCGTGAGGGAGGGACTTGTGCTATTGTAAAAGAAAAATGTATGATGGGAGTTTCAGGATAGAACTAGTATATCACCAAAACACAAGAGGACATTACTATACCCTGCTTGATGGAATGAAGGAGGGTGTTGGATGGGGAAACTGGGGGATTATATAATTGGATCATCAGCATGGCCATAAATGCAGCAATAGTGATCATTCGTTTGTTAGTGGGAATTGCTATGTTAAATGTATCATCACCAGACTAATGACAGCCTTGGGTAATGTGGAAACTGGTGGGCAGTCTTATTGCAGCACCTAGAAGAAGACATTACGATGTTGGAGTCTGATGGAAGTAGAGTACGTGTGAACCAGCAGGTAGAGAAGGAAATGTTGGAGGAGGAGTGTAATAGACTTAATAATGTGGAGAAGGAGGATTGTTATTAAGTCGAGAATAATTGGGCACCATAAGGGCTAGGGTCTGAAGCACAGCAGAGAAGTAGGGAACAGCATTGG
>NW_022630164.1:868780-943780 GCF_010909765.2 Amblyraja radiata
GGGGGGGGTGAGGGTGGGGGGGTGTGAGCGGTGACTCAGGGGGTTGGGGGGGGTGAGGGTGGGGGGTGTGGAGCGGTGCCTCAGGGGGTTGGGCGGGGGGTGAGGGGTGGAGGTGTGGAGCGGTGCCTCAGGGGGTTGGGCGGGGGGGGGGGGTGAGGGTGGGGGGTGTGAGCGGTGCCTCAGGGGTTGGGCGGGGGGAGGGGGTGAGGGTGGGGGGTGTGAGCGTACCTCAGGGGGGTTGGGCGGGGGGGGGGTGTGAGGGTGGGGGGTGTGAGCGGTACCTCAGGGGGTTGGCAGGGTGGGGGGTGTCTCACCTCTCACACAATCACATGTCTCACCCATCACACAAGCTGCACGGGAATGTGAATGCGGGTGAGGCAACATCTATAGAGCGGTGGACAAAATGCTGGAGAAATGCTTGAGTGTGAAGAAGGGTCAAACTCAAACAAACTCAAGAAACACATTCTTGTCTCCATTGCCATTTTAAATAGTGTGCGATGGGCTTAAGCCAATTAAATTGCTCGTTGTTTACGGGGAACCCGCCGACAGAAAACTATTCTCATTGATGAGTGTGACTTTATTTATTTATTTATTTGTTTATATTTTAAAATATTTCATCAGCGTGAGAGCTTCTGTCATCAGCGCGAGAGCGTAAGAAATTCGTCAAATGCGTGAGTCTCACGCTCAATGCGTGAGAGTTGGCAGCCCTGACATGTTCACCTACTCTTTGTTTAATCAATTATTTACAATAATATACGCAGTACGAAATAAATGGAAACAAAACCCACCACCATAATGCAAGTCAAACAAATATACTAAATAAACTATTGTAGTGGTGCCTGCTGGCGCACGCAGGTATCGAACCCCGGCGTTCGGAAGCCGCGCTCACGTGACTCGGGAGGGGCTGCTTGTTTTCGCGCGGTTTTGCTTTCACGCGCCAGTTCGGCGCTGACCATCGATGTGGCCAGACGTGTCTAGAGAACCTGTGTACTGAAAACTGAACTTTCCAATAAAGATCCATTTGAAACTTCAGTTGTCGTTCTTGAGACCGCCAAACTATTATACAACTATATCACCATCCTCATTAAGGATGCATTCTACCCCCTGCATTGTCCAGTGGTCCCGGAAATCCCCCTTGATCCCCATGGACAGCGCGTATTCCCTCTCTAGTACCACCCGAGCATGGGCGTAACCCCGGAATAGAGGAAGGCTGCCGGCTCGGGCAAAGCCCTCTTTTGCCTGGCGCCGTGACTTGGCCAGGCCTAGGAGCAACATCTACTGTTTACAAGAGTGAACTGAATACCATTGGGCGTGTGGCTGCTGGGTGCAAATTTGACCCTGTGATCACGGGACCTCTGTAGATGCTGCAGGATCCTACAGCCTCGCATGTGCATGGACGGTGGTCTTACTGTGTCAGTGGGTGCACGGACATAGAAGCTGAGTTTTCCGTCTCACTGAAATCTCTCAGCCGCAGCCTCTGACCAGCTGCAGCTTCCTGGGGTCCAGGTGATGCCTGCACTGAGCTGACAACATTTGCTGGGGAATGGCCGAGGGATCTGACATCCTGGTGACCAGGACACTGCTCACTGGGAGTGGCTGGAAGGTGTGAGGGTGAATAAGTCACCTGGACCACATATCCCACACCCTAGAGTTCTGAAAGAGGCAACTGTAGAGATTTGGCAGGCATCAGTAGTGATCTTTCAAGAATCACTAGAGTCAGAAAAGATGAGGTACGAAGGTAAGCTAGCCAAGAATATAAAGGAGGATAGTAAAAGCTTCTTTTGGTATGTGAAGAGGAAAAATAGTTCAGACCAAAGTTGGACCCTTGAAGACTGAAAAAGGTGAATTTATTATGGGGAACAAGGAAATGGCAGATGTCTTGAACAGGTATTTTGGATCTGTCTTCACTAAGGAGGACACAAACAATCTTCCTGATATAGTAGTGGCCGGAGGATCTGGGGTGACGGAGGAACTGAAGGACATCCACATTAGGCAGGAAATGGTGTTGGGTAGACTGATGGGACTGAAGGCTGATAAATCCTCGGGGCCTGATGGTCTGCATCCCAGGGTACTTCAGGAAGTGACTCCAGAAATCGTGGATGCATTGGTGATAATTTTCCAATAATCTATACATTCAGGATCAGTTCCTGTGGATTGGAGGGTAGCTAATGTTATCCCACTTTTTAAGAAAGGCAGGAGAAAGAAAACAAGGAATTATAGACCAGTTAGCCTGACATCGGTGGTGGGGAAGATGCTGGAGTCAATTATAAAAGATGAAATAATGGCACAATTGGATTGCAGTAACAGGATCGGTCCGTGTCAGCATGGATTTACAAAGGGGAAATCATGCTTGACTAATCTTCTGGAATTTTTTGAGGATGTAACTCAGGAAAATGGACAAGAGAGAGCCAGTGGATGTAGTGTAGACTTTCAGAAAGCATTTGATAAGGTCCCACATAGCAGATTAGTGGGCAAAACGAGGGCACATGGTATTGGGGGTAGAGTGCTGACATGGATAGAACATTGGTTGACAGACAGGAAACAAAGAGGAGGGATAAACGGTCCCTTTCAGAATGGCAGGCAGTGACTAGTGGGGAACCGCATGGCTCGGTGCTGAGACCGCAGCTATTTACAATATACATCAATGATTTGGATGAAGTAACATGAGCAAATTTGCAGATGACACAAAGCTGGGTGGCAGTGTGAACTGTGAGGAGGATGCTATGAGAATGCAGGGTGACTTGGACAGTTTGAGGGTGTGGGCAGATGCATGGCAGATGAAGTTTAATGAAGATAATGTGAAGATTTGATCGCAAAAACAGGAAGGGAGATTACTATATAAATGGTGTCAAGTTGGGAAAAGGGGAAGTACAACAGGATCTGGGAGGTCCTTGTTCATCAGTCTATGAAAGTAAGCATGCAGGTTCTGCAGGCAGTGAAGAAAGCGAATGGCTTGTTGGCCTTTATAACAAGAGGAGTCGAGTATAGGAGCAAAGAGCTCCTTCTGCAGTTGTACAGGGCCCTAGTGAGACCACACCTGGTGTGTGTGCAGTTTTGGTCCCCTAATTTGAGGAAGGACATTCTTGCTATTGAGGGAGTGCAAGGTTAATTCCCGGAATGGCGGGACTGTCATATGCTGAGAGAATGGAGCGGCTGGGCTTGTACACTCTGGAGTTTAGAAGGATGAGAGGGTATCTTATTGAAACATATAAGATTGTTAAGGGTTTGGACAATCTAGAGGCAGGAAACATGTTCCCGTTGTTGGGGGAGTCCAGAACCAGGGGCCACAGTTTAAGAATAAGGAGTAAGCCATTTAGAACGGAGACGAGAAAAACACTTTTTCTCACAGAGAGTTGTGAGTCTGTGAAATTCTCTGCCTCAGTAAGCCGTGGAGGCAGGTTCTTTGGATGCTTTCAAGAGAGAGCTAGATAGGGCTCTTAAAGGTAGTGGAGTCAGGGGATATGGGGAGAAGGCAGGAACGGGGTACTGATTGGGGATGATCACCCATGATCACAGCGAATGGCGGTGTTGGCTCGAAGGGCCGAATGGCCTCCTCCTGCACCTATTGTCTATTGCTCATTGTTCCAGAGGACTGGAAAGTCACAATAAAATATCCATTGTTTAAGACAGGAGCAAAGCAAAAGAAAGGAAATTATATGCCATGTAGAATGGCTCCAGCGGTTAGTAAGTCCATTATTAATGATGTTTCGGGGTCTTAGAAGCACATAATAGAATAGCATGAAGATCTTTGATAAGGGAAGATCAAGCATGTCAAATATGTTGGAATTCCTTGAGGAAGTAACAAGCAGGATAGAAACAGAAAGTTCAGTGAAAATTGTTTACTTGTATTTTCAGAAGGCCTTTGACAAGGTTGGCTGACTGGCAGAAGGCAAAGAGTGGGAATAAAGGAGGCCTTTTCAAAGTAAGCATGCAGGTACAGCAGGTAGTGTAGAAAGCAAATGGCATGTTGCCCTTCCTAGCGAGAGGATTTGAGTATAGGAGCAATGAGATCTAACTGCAGTTATACAGGATCCTGGTGAGACCACACCTGGAGTATTGTGTGCAATTTTGGTCACTTAATTTGAGGAAGGATATTCTTGCTATTGAGGGAGTGCAGCATAGGTTCACCAAGTTAATTCCTGGAATGGCCGGACTGACATATGATGAATAAAGTGATCGACTGGGCTTATATTCACAGTAACTTCGAAGGATGAGAGGGTATCTTTTGGAAACTTATAAAATTCTTAAGGGATTGGTCAGGCTAGATGCAGGAAAAATGTTCCCGATGTTGGGGGAGTCCAGAACCAGGGGGTCACAGTTAAAGAACAAGGCGTAGGCCATTTAGGAATGAGATGAGGAAAAGCTTTTTCACCCAGAGAGTTGTGAATCTGTGGCATTAACTGCCACGGAAGGCAGTGGAGGCCAATTCACTGAATGTTTTCATGAGAGAGTTAGATATAGTTCTTAGGGCTAATGGAATCAAGGGATATGGAGAGAACGCAGGAACGGGGTACTGATTTTGGATGATCAGCCCTGATTACATTGAATGGCGGTGCTGGCATGAAGGGCCGAATGGTCTACTTCTGCAGCTTTTTTCTATGTTTCTAAGTTTCTGTTTGGCTGCTGGTAACTAGTGGTGTGTCCAGGGGGCCAGTGTTGGGTCCGCTACTCTTCATGTTATACACTAATGATCTGAATGATAGAATTGATGGGTTTGTGGCCAGGTTTCATGAAGATACCAAAATATGCAAAGGGGTTTGTCGTGTTGAAGAAGCAGTGACTTCGCAGAAGGACTTAGACAGGTTGGGTGAGTGGGCAAAAAAGTGGTAAATGCAAGACAGCCAAGCAAAGTTTAGTGTATGGCCATGCACTTTGGTAGAAGAAATAAAGGCAATGACTATTTTCTAAATATGGACTATTTCAAGAGGGCTAGAATACAAAAACAGGGATGTCATGCTGAGGTTCTATAAGGAGCTGGTCAGGCCAGTCAGGAGTATTGTGAGCAGTTTTCGACTCCATGTGTCCAATATGTAAGGATGTGCTGGTTCTGGAGAGGGTCCAGAGGAGGTTTACAAGAATAATCCCAGGAATGAGTGGGTTAACATATATTGAGCACTGGGCCCGTACTCGCTGGATGAGGGGTGACCTCATTGAAACTTACCGAATAGTGAAAGGCTAGGGTAGAGTTGATGTGGACAGGATGTTTTCACTCGTAGGAGAGTCCGGCACCAGAGGTCATAGTCTCAGTGCTAAAGGATGTTCCTTTAGGAAGGAGATGTGGAGGAATTTCTTCAATCAGTGAGTGATGAATCTGTGGAATTCTTTGCCACAGAAGGCTGGGGGGCACCACGTCAATGGATATTTTTAAGGCAGAGATGGATAGCTTCTTGATTAGTATTGGGTGTCAAGGGTTATGGGGAAATGGCATGAGAATGGGGGTTAGAAGGGTGAGATAGATCAGCCATGAGTGATTGGTGGAGTTGATCTGATGGGCCAAAAGGCCTAATTCTCCTGCTATCATCTATGACCTTATGATCTAATCGGAGGTTCAAATGGATTTGAAAGTAATGATACAAGATTCCCAAAAGGTTCATTTGAAGTTTGAGTCGATAGTAAGGAACGCAATAAAATGTCAGCATTCATGACGTAAGGCGACAGAATTGCTTCCTTATAGCGCTTACAGCCAGACACCCAGGATCAATCCCAACTACGGGTGCTGTCTGTACAGAGTTTGTACATTCTCCCAGTGACCATGCCAGTTTTCTCTGAGACCTTCGGTTTCCTCCCACATTCCAAAGGAACACAGGTTTGTAAGTTAATTAGCTTGGTATAAATGTAAACATATTGACCCTAGTGTGTGTAGGATAGTGTTAATGTGTGGGATCACTGGATGGTGCAGACTCGATGCATCGAAGGGTCTGTTTCTGTACTGTGTCTTTAAACTAAAACTAAACTAAACAAAAAGGAATAGAATATAAAAGCAAGGATGTAAATACGAACTCTTTATAAGATGCTGGTCAGGCCACAATTTGAATATTGTGAGCAGATTTGAGACCCGTTATCTGAGGAAGGATGTGCTAGCTTTGGAGAGGGTCCAAATGTTTACGAGAATGATCCCTGGGGGGATTGGGTTAATGTATGAGCAGCTTTTGATGGCTCTGGGTCTGTACTCACAGGAGTTTAGGATGAATGGGGGTAGAGGGGGGCACTCATTGAAACCTTCCTAATAATGATAGGCCTGGATAGTGGCTGTGGAGAGGATGTTTCCAGTAATGGGAGAGTCTGGGACCAGAGGGCACAGCCCGAGAATAAAATATCTTAACAAAAGAATAGAGATGAAGAGGAATTTCTTCAGCCAGGGGATGTTGAATTTTAGGGCGGGGGGTGGGGGTGTGTGTGGGTGGGTGTGTGTGGGTGGGGTGTGTGTGTCGGCAGGAGGGCTTGTGGGGGGGAGGGATGTATGGGCGAGGGGGGTTGTATGGGGGCAGAGGTGTGTGGATGGGGGGCGGGTGGTAGGGGGAGGGAGCTCGGAGAATAGATGGGGGAAGAGCCATGGGGAGAAGGGGGGTATCATGGGGGAGGGGGGAGGAGCCAGCGAGGGGAACCTGAGGGGTAGTGATGGAATTGTCGGTGCAATAGGCGCTCACTGTGGGCGCTGCTCGCTGGTCATTCTCCTCCGCCGGGATCAGAGTCTCCGCTTTCCGTTTGGTGACATCGGTGACATCTCCAGCTCAGGCCAGGGCTGGGCTAGGTCTGCGACTCTGGGCTGAGCTGGTCTGGGCTGGGTCTGCGACTCAGGGCTGGGCTGCGCTGGGTCTCCGACTCTAGGCTGGGACTCCCACGCTGGGTTGGGCTGGGCAGGGTCTCCGAAACTGGGCTGGGTCAGGTCTCTGACGCTGGACTGCTTGGGGCTTGGCTGCTTGGAGCTGGGCTGCTTGGAGCTGGCTGCTTGAGGCTGGGCTGCTTGGAGCTGGGTTGCTTGGGGCTTGGCTGCTTGGGCTGGGTTGCTTGGGACTGGGCTGCTTGGGGCTGGCTGCTTGGGGCTGGGTTGCTTGGAGCTGGGCTGCTTGGAGCTGGGTTGCTTGGGGCTTGGCTGCTTGGGGCTGGGCTGCTTGGGGCTGGGTTGCTTGGGGCTGGGCTGCTTGAGGCTGGGCTGCTTGGAGCTGGGCTGCTTGGGGCTGGGCTGCTTGGAGCTGGGTTGCTTGGGGCTGGGCTGCTTGAGGCTGGGCTGCTTGGGGCTGGGCTGCTTGGGGCTGGGCTGCTTGGAGCTGGGCTGCTTGGGCTGGCTGCTTGGGCTGGTTGCTTGGGGCTGGGCTGCTTGAGGCTGGGCTGCTTGGGGCTGGGCTGCTTGGAGCTGGATTGCTTGGGGCTGGGCTGCTTGGGGCTGGGCTGCTTGAGGCTGGGCTGCTTGGGGCTGGGCTTTTTGGGGCTGGGCTGCTTGGAGCTGGGCTGCTTGGAGCTGGGCTGCTTGGGGCTGGGCTGCTTGGGGCTGGGCTGCTTGGGGCTGGGCTGCTTGGGGCTGGGCTGCTTGGGGCTGGGCTGCTTGGGGCTGGGCTGCTTGGGGCTGGGCTGCTTGGGGCTGGGCTGCTTGAGGCTGGGCTGCTTGGGGCTGCGCTGCTTCGGGTCGCTTCGGGTTCCTCAGAAAATTGTGTCCAGTTGGAAACCTCCGCAGACCATCCTCAGCTCCAGTAAAGACGCGATGGCGTAGGAAATGGTGGATCGGCCCTGGGAGTGACAGGGGAAGAGACTAATCTACGTGGCGCTGACTGGCAGTCAACAAGCTTCGACCTGCCGCACTCGTGTTTTTTAAGATTTTTAAACCTCGTTACTTTTATGACATTCTACGGATCAGAACGAAGCTTGGTATGCCACAGCACATGAGAACTGGTGAGTGAACTGGTGAAAAATCATAGAGGTAGACAGACGACAGACAGACAGACAGAGCAGACAGACAGACAGACAGACAGACAGACAGGACAGACAGAAGGCAGACAGACGGCAGACAGAAGACAGACAGACAGACAGACAGACAGACAGACAGGCAGGCAGAAGGCAGACGACAGACAGGCAGGCAGGCAGGCAGGCAGGCAGGCAGGCAGGCAGGCAGACAGACAGACAGACAGACAGACAGGACAGACCAGAAGACAGACAGACAGACAGACAGAATACAGACAGACAGACAGACAGACAGACCAGACAGACAGACAGACAGAAGACAGACAGACAGAAGACAGAACAGACGACAGACAGACAGCAGACAGACAGACAGACAGACAGACAGATGAATATTAAGGGTTTGGACACACTGGAGGCATGAAACATGTTCCCGATGTTGGGGGAGTCCAGACCCAGGGGCCACAGTTTGAGAACAAGGTGTTGGCCATTTAGAACGGAAATGAGGAAAAACATTTTCATACAGAGAGTTGTGAACCTGTGGATTTCTCTGCCTCAGAAGGCAGTGGAGGCCAATTCTCTGGATGCTTTCAAGAGACAGTTAGATGGAGCTCTTAAAGATGGCAGAGTCAGGGGATATGGGGAGAAGGCAGGAATGGGGTACGGATAGTGGATGATCAGCCATGATCACAGTGAATGGCGGTGCTGGCTCTAAGGGCTGAATGGCCTCCTCCTGCACCTGTTGTCTATTGATTATTGACTATTGCAACATTCTGTGAACAACATGTTTGCTCTGGAACTGTAATCAACATGGAACTAAAGACACAGAACGGTGCTCCTCAAGATCTGGTTGTGTTTTAGTCCCACGATCCTGGTGTTTGGACACAAGGCAGCTAGTGGGGAGGGCCGATCGGGGTGGGAGGGGGATCTCCCTCTTGGTTTGCTCCTGGGGCTGGCCAAGATGCCCATTCGCGGGTGTCCCCGCCTCCCATCCCCCCCCCAATTCTGGAGTATGGTGTACAATTTTGGTCGCCTAATTATAGGAAGGATGTCAACAAAATAGAGAGAGTACAGAGGAGATTTACTAGAATGTTGCCTGGGTTTCAGCAACTAAGTTACAGAGAAAGGTTGAACAAGTTAGGGCTTTATTCTTTGGAGCGCAGAAGGTTAAGGGGGGACTTGATAGAGGTCTTTAAAATGATGAGAGGGATAGACAGAGTTGACGTGGACAAGCTTTTCCCACTGAGGGTAGGGAAGATTCAAACAAGGGGACATGACTTGAGAAATAAGGGACAGAAATTTAGGGGTAACATGAGGGGGAACTTCTTTACTCAGAGAGTGGTGGCTGTGTGGAATGAGCTTCCAGTGAAGGTGGTGGAGGCAGGTTCGTTATTATCATTTAAAAATAAATTGGATAGTTATATGGACGGGAAAGGAATGGAGGGTTATGGTCTGAGCGCAGGTAGATGGGACTGGGGAGAATACGTGTTTGGCACGGACTAGAAGGGTCGAGATGGCCTGTTCCAGTGCTGTAATTGTTATATGGTTATATGGTTATATGGGCAGTGGTCACAACTTTTTGTAGTCTTTTTCAGAGGAACAACTCCAGGACTGTTTGGAGTCTGTAGACTGGGCAATGTTCAAGGACTCGGCAATGGACTTGAACGAATACGCCACAGTCGTTACAGACTTTTTAAAGAAATGTGTGGAGGACTGCATCCCTACAAAAACCTTCCGAGTGTTTCCTAATCAGAAATCTTGGATGAACTTTGAGATCCGCACTCTTCTGAGGTCCAGACACCGGGCATTCATGTCCGATGGTACATGAAGTCCAGATACGACCTTGGTAAGGCCATCAAAAAGGCCAAAAGGGACCTGCTCCAAACTGGATGATGAGACAGATGTTCGGCAGCTGTGGCGGGGCATGGATGCAATCACCTCCTACAAGGAGAAACCAGGAAGCAGCTCGAATGTCGGTGAAACATCACTCCCTGACGAGCTCAATGCGTTTTACGCACGCTTTGATAGGGAGAATACTGATGTGCCTTCCCGAGCCCCCATTCGCTATGATGGTATTTCAGTCCCAGTCACAGAGGCCGACATCAGGAAATCCTTCAGAGGGGTGAACCCCCGAAAAGCACCTGGTCCTGATGGTATACCCGGTCGTGTTCTAAAAACCTGTGCGGACCAACTGGCTGGAGTCTTTACGGACATTTTCAACCTCTCACTTCTGAGGTCTGAGGTCCCCACCTGCTTTAAAAGGGCATCAATTATTCCAGTTCCCAAGAAGAGTAAGGTGACGTGCCTCAATGACTATCGACCAGTGGCACTAACGCCGGTGGTGATGAAGTGCTTTGAGAGGTTGATCATGGAGAAAATCAACTCCTACCTCGACAAAAACCTGGACCCACTGCAGTTCGCTTACCGCCACAACAGATCAACGGTGGATGCGATCTCGCTGGCCCTCCACTCCACACTGGACCACTTGGACAACAAAAACTCATATGTCAGGCTGTTATTCATCGATTACAGCTCGGCATTTAACACAATCAT
Source organism: Amblyraja radiata (assembly GCF_010909765.2). Classification (NCBI taxonomy): domain Eukaryota; kingdom Metazoa; phylum Chordata; class Chondrichthyes; order Rajiformes; family Rajidae; genus Amblyraja; species Amblyraja radiata. Next base: position 879,227 of record NW_022630164.1, read on the forward strand.
CCCCTCCAAGCTGGTTGGCAAACTCGCAGAACTGGGTCTCTGCGCATCCCTCTGCAATTGGATCCTCGACTTCCTCATTCACAGACCACAGTCTGTTCGTATTGGTGGAAATGTGTCAGCCTCGATAACAATCAGCACGGGAGCACCTCAAGGCTGCGTGCTCAGGCCCTTGCTGTACTCACTCTATACTCATGACTGCATAGCCAGTCACAGTGCGAACTCCATATTCAAGTTCGCTGACAACACCACTGTTGTGGGACGTATCACTGATGGGGATGAGTCGGAGTATAGAAGAGAGATCGAGCAACTGTCCACATGGCTCCAGCGCAATAACCTGGCCCTCAACACCAGCAAAACCAAGGAACTGATTGTGGACTTTGGAAGGAGTAGGATGGGGACCCACAGCCCCGTTTATATCAACAGGTCGATGGTTGAAAGGGCCAAGAGCTTCAAATTCCTGGGTGTGCACATCTCTGAAGATCTTTCCTGGTCCGAGAACACTAATGCAATTATCAAGAAAGCTCATCAGCGCCTCTACTTCCTGAGAAGATTACGGAGAGTCGGTTTGTCAAGGAAGGCTCTCTCTAACTTCTACAGGTGCACAGTAGAGAGCATGCTGACCGGTTGCATCGTGGCTTGGTTCGGCAACTTGAGCGCCCTGGAGAGGAAAAGATTGCAAAAGTAGTAAACACTGCCCAGTCCATCATCGGCTCTGACCTTCCTTCCATCGAGGGGATTTATCGCAGTCGCTGCCTCAAAAAGGCTGGCAGTATCATGAAAGACCCACACCATCCTGGCCACACACTCATCTCCCTGCTACCTTCAGGTAGAAGGTACAAGAGCCTGAAGACTGCAACAACCAGGTTCAGGAATAGCTACTTCCCCACAGCCATTAGGCTATTAAACCTGGCTCGGACAAAACTCTGATTATTTATAACCCATTATCTGTTATTTGCACTTCATCAGTTTTTTAATCCATGTGTGTATATATTAATATTATGGTATATGGACACACTGATCTGTTTTGTAGTAAATGCCTACTATGTTCTGTGTGCTGAAGCAAAGCAGTATTCCAGTACATGATCAGATGAATGAAGTGGAAATGGTGTTTGCAATTTTATTGTTCCATGTGGTATTCACCAACATAGAAAGGAATAAGAAATACGTGCATTTCCTGTGCCAACCAGGTCACTGGTGGACACCACTCGACAACCGTTACACAAAATGATTTCGTGTATTCTGATGCCATTTTTGGAAACTTGTCATAAATGTGCTATCTTTTCTACATTTGTACATCAGTGCGTTGGTTTACGTCTCGGAGTGGAGCATCTTGCCCTGCTCTATAATCTTTGCTGTGGACACTCGGCTGGTGGAGCTGCCCCCTCTCCTCACTCCCCCCGCTCTCTCTGAAGGAACGGAGACCCTCCCCGGGAACAGAGCCCCGCTCTTTGATGGACATTCGGTCCCAGACTCCGCCTCCACCCCCAGCCCCGGGCTCTCCGTGGGATTCCCCTCATGTGTCACACGTCAAGCAGCCGTGGGATTCCCCACACGTCACGCGTCGGATAGTCCGCGGGATTCCCCACACGTCACGCCGTCTGGTGGTCCTGAACTCCGCCCAACGTCACGCCGTCAGATAGGACCCTCCCCCCCCATACGTCACGCCGTCAGGTAGACTTTCCCCGCCCCCCACTACGTCACGCCGTCAGGTCCACTCCCCGCCCCCCACTACGTCACGCCGTCAGGTAGACTCCCCGCCCCCCACTACGTCACGCCGTCAGGTACACTCCCCGCCCCCCACTACGTCACGCCGTCAGGTACACTCCCCGCCCCCCACTACGTCACGCCGTCAGGTACACTCCCCGCCCCCCACTACGTCACGCCGTCAGGTAGCCACTCCCCGCCCCCACTACGTCACGCCGTCAGGTACACTCCCCGCCCCCCACTACGTCACGCCGTCAGGTACACTCCCCGCCCCCACAACGTCACGCCGTCAGGTAGACACTCCCCGCCCCCCACTACGTCACGCCGTCAGGTACACTCCCCGCCCCCCAATACGTCACGCCGTCAGGTAGACATTCCCCGCCCCCACAACGTCACGCCGTCAGGTAGACTTTCCCCGCCCCCCACTACGTCACGCCGTCAGGTAGACACTCCCCGCCCCCCACTACGTCACGCCATCAGGTACACTCCCCGCCCCCACAACGTCACGCCGTCAGGTAGTCTCTTCCCGCCCCCCACAACGTCACGCCGTCAGGTACACTCCCCGCCCCCACTACGTCACGCCGTCAGGTAGACTCTCCCCGCCCCCCACTACGTCACGCCGTCAGGTAGACTCTCCCCCCCCCCCACAACGTCACGCCGTCAGGTACACTCCCCGCCCCCACAACGTCACGCCGTCAGGTACACTCCCCGCCCCCCACTACGTCACGCCGTCAGGTCCACTCCCCGCCCCCCACTACGTCACGCCGTCAGGTACACTCCCCGCCCCCCACTACGTCACGCCGTCAGGTACACTCCCCGCCCCCACTACGTCACGCCGTCAGGTACTCTCCCCGCCCCCCACTACGTCACGCCGTCAGGTACACTCCCCGCCCCCCACAACGTCACGCCGTCAGGTACACTCCCCGCCCCCACAATGTCACGCCGTCAGGTAGACTCTCCCCGCCCCCCACAACGTCACGCCGTCAGGTAGACTCTCCCCGCCCCCCACTACGTCACGCCGTCAGGTACTCTCCCCGCCCCCCACTACGTCACGCCGTCAGGTAGACACTCCCCGCCCCCCACAACGTCACGCCGTCAGGTACTCTCCCCGCCCCCCACTACGTCACGCCGTCAGGTACACTCCCCGCCCCCCACTACGTCACGCCGTCAGGTAGTCTCCCCGCCCCCACAACGTCACGCCGTCAGGTACACTCCCCGCCCCCCACTACGTCACGCCGTCAGGTACACTCCCCGCCCCCACTACGTCACGCCGTCAGGTAGACACTCCCCGCCCCCCACTACGTCACGCCGTCAGGTAGACACTCCCCGCCCCCACTACGTCACGCCGTCAGGTAGACACTCCCCGCCCCCACTACGTCACGCCGTCAGGTACACTCCCCGCCCCCCACTACGTCACGCCGTCAGGTAGACTCTCCCCGCCCTCCACTACGTCACGCCGTCAGGTCCACTCCCCGCCCCCCACTACGTCACGCCGTCAGGTAGACACTCCCCGCCCCCCACAACGTCACGCCGTCAGGTTCACTCCCCGCCCCCCATACGTCACGCCGTCAGGTACACTCCCCGCCCCCCACAACGTCACGCCGTCAGGTAGACACTCCCCGCCCCCCACTACGTCACGCCGTCAGGTCCACTCCACGCCCCCACTACGTCACGCCGTCAGGTACACTCCCCGCCCCCCACAACGTCACGCCGTCAGGTAGACACTCCCCGCCCCCCACTACGTCACGCCGTCAGGTCCACTCCCCGCCCCCCACAACGTCACGCCGTCAGGTCCACTCCCCGCCCCCACTACGTCACGCCGTCAGGTAGACACTCCCCGCCCCCCACTACGTCACGCCGTCAGGTTCACTCCCCGCCCCCCACTACGTCACGCCGTCAGGTCCACTCCACGCCCCCACTACGTCACGCCGTCAGGTACACTCCCCGCCCCCCACTACGTCACGCCGTCAGGGAGACACTCCCCGCCCCCACAACGTCACGCCGTCAGGTAGCCTTTCCCCGCCCCCCACTACGTCACGCCGTCAGGTAGACACTCCCCGCCCCCCACTACGTCACGCCGTCAGGTACACTCCCCGCCCCCACAACGTCACGCCGTCAGGTAGACTCTCCCCGCCCCCCACAACGTCACGCCGTCAGGTACACTCGCCGCCCCCACTACGTCACGCCGTCAGGTAGACTCTCCCCGCCCCCCACTACGTCACGCCGTCAGGTAGACTCTCCCCGCCCCCCACAACGTCACGCCGTCAGGTACACTCCCCGCCCCCACAACGTCACGCCGCCAGGTACACTCCCCGCCCCCCACTACGGCACGCCGTCAGGTCCACTCCCCGCCCCCCACTACGTCACGCCGTCAGGTACTCTCCCCGCCCCCCACTACGTCACGCCGTCAGGTACACTCCCCGCCCCCACTACGTCACGCCGTCAGGTACTCTCCCCGCCCCCCACTACGTCACGCCGTCAGGTACACTCCCCGCCCCCACAATGTCACGCCGTCAGGTAGACTCACCCCGCCCCCCACAACGTCACGCCGTCAGGTAGACTCTCCCCGCCCCCCACTACGTCACGCCGTCAGGTAGTCTCCTCGCCCCCCACTACGTCACGCCGTCAGGTAGACACTCCCCGCCCCCCACAACGTCACGCCGTCAGGTACTCTCCCCGCCCCCCACTACGTCACGCCGTCAGGTACACTCCCCGCCCACCACTACGTCACGCCGTCAGGTAGACTCCCCGCCCCCACAACGTCACGCCGTCAGGTACACTCCCCGCCCCCCCACTACGTCACGCCGTCAGGTAGACACTCCCCGCCCCCCACTACGTCACGCCGTCAGGTACACTCCCCGCCCCCACTACGTCACGCCGTCAGGTAGACACTCCCCGCCCCCCACTACGTCACGCCGTCAGGTAGACACTCCCCGCCCCCACTACGTCACGCCGTCAGGTAGACACTCCCCGCCCCCACTACGTCACGCCGTCAGGTACACTCCCCGCCCCCCACTACGTCACGCCGTCAGGTAGACTCTCCCCGCCCCCCACTACGTCACGCCGTCAGGTCCACTCCCCCCCCCCCACTACGTCACGCCGTCAGGTAGACACTCCCCGCCCCCCACAACGTCACGCCGTCAGGTCCACTCCCCGCCCCCCATACGTCACGCCGTCAGGTACACTCCCCGCCCTCCACAACGTCACGCCGTCAGGTAGACACTCCCCGCCCCCCACTACGTCACGCCGTCAGGTCCACTCCCCGCCCCCACTACGTCACGCCGTCAGGTACACTCCCCGCCCCCCACAACGTCACGCCGTCAGGTAGACACTCCCCGCCCCCCACTACGTCACGCCGTCAGGTCCACTCCCCGCCCCCCACAACGTCACGCCGTCAGGTCCACTCCCCGCCCCACTACGTCACGCCGTCAGGTAGACACTCCCCGCCCCCCACTACGTCACGCCGTCAGGTTCACTCCCCGCCCCCCACTACGTCACGCCGTCAGGTAGACACTCCCCGCCCCCCACTACGTCACGCCGTCAGGTACACTCCCCGCCCCCCACTACGTCACGCCGTCAGGTAGCCACTCCCCGCCCCCCCATACGTCACGCCGTCAGGTCCACTCCCCGCCCCCACAACGTCACGCCGTCAGGTCCACTCCCCGCCCCCCACAACGTCACGCCGTCAGGTTCACTCCCCGCCCCCCACTACGTCACGCCGTCAGGTAGACTTTCCCCGCCCCCCACTACGTCACGCCGTCAGGTCCACTCCCCGCCCCCCACTACGTCACGCCGTCAGGTCCACTCCCCGCCCCCCACTACGTCACGCCGTCAGGTCCACTCCCCGCCCCCACTACGTCACGCCGTCAGGTCCACTCCCCGCCCCCCACTACGTCACGCCGTCAGGTAGACTCTCCCCGCCCCCCACTACGTCACGCCGTCAGGTACACTCCCCGCCCCCCACTACGTCACGCCGTCAGGTCCACTCCACGCCCCCACTACGTCACGCCGTCAGGTACACTCCCCGCCCCCCACAACGTCACGCCGTCAGGTAGACACTCCCCGCCCCCCACTACGTCACGCCGTCAGGTCCACTCCCCGCCCCCCACTACGTCACGCCGTCAGGTCCACTCCCCGCCCCCACTACGTCACGCCGTCAGGTAGACACTCCCCGCCCCCCACTACGTCACGCCGTCAGGTTCACTCCCCGCCCCCCACTACGTCTCGCCGTCAGGTCCACTCCACGCCCCCCCTACGTCACGCCGTCAGGTACACTCCCCGCCCCCCACTACGTCACGCCGTCAGGTAGACACTCCCCGCCCCCACAACGTCACGCCGTCAGGTAGCCTTTCCCCGCCCCCCACTACGTCACGCCGTCAGATAGACACTCCCCGCCCCCCACTACGTCACGCCGTCAGGTACACTCCCCGCCCCCACAACGTCACGCCGTCAGGTAGACTCTCCCCGCCCCCCACAACGTCACGCCGTCAGGTACACTCGCCGCCCCCACTACGTCACGCCGTCAGGTAGACTCTCCCCGCTCCCCACTACGTCACGCCGTCAGGTAGACTCTCCCCGCCCCCCACAACGTCACGCCGTCAGGTACACTCCCCGCCCCCACAACGTCACGCCGCCAGGTACACTCCCCGCCCCCCACTACGGCACGCCGTCAGGTCCACTCCCCGCCCCCCACTACGTCACGCCGTCAGGTACTCTCCCGCCCCCCACTACGTCACGCCGTCAGGTACACTCCCCGCCCCCACTACGTCACGCCGTCAGGTACTCTCCCCGCCCCCCACTACGTCACGCCGTCAGGTACACTCCCCGCCCCCACAATGTCACGCCGTCAGGTAGACTCTCCCCGCCCCCCACAACGTCACGCCGTCAGGTAGACTCTCCCCGCCCCCACTACGTCACGCCGTCAGGTAGTCTCCTCGCCCCCCCCTACGTCACGCCGCCAGGTAGACCCTCCCCGCCCCCCACAACGTCACGCCGTCAGGTACTCTCCCCGCCCCCCACTACGTCACGCCGTCAGGTACACTCCCCGCCCCCCACTACGTCACGCCGTCAGGTAGACTCCCCGCCCCCACAACGTCACGCCGTCAGGTCCACTCCCCGCCCCCCACTACGTCACGCCGTCAGGTAGACACTCCCCGCCCCCCCACTACGTCACGCCGTCAGGTACACTCCCCGCCCCCACTACGTCACGCCGTCAGGTAGACACTCCCCGCCCCCCACTACGTCACGCCGTCAGGTAGACACTCCCCGCCCCCACTACGTCACGCCGTCAGGTAGACACTCCCCGCCCCCACTACGTCACGCCGTCAGGTACACTCCCCGCCCCCCACTACGTCACGCCGTCAGGTAGACTCTCCCCGCCCCCCACTACGTCACGCCGTCAGGTCCACTCCCCGCCCCCCACTACGTCACGCCGTCAGGTAGACACTACCCGCCCCCCACAACGTCACGCCGTCAGTTCCACTCCCCGCCCCCCATACGTCACGCCGTCAGGTACACTCCCCGCCCTCCACAACGTCACGCCGTCAGGTAGACACTCCCCGCCCCCCACTACGTCACGCCGTCAGGTCCACTCCACGCCCCCACTACGTCACGCCGTCAGGTACACTCCCCGCCCCCCACAACGTCACGCCGTCAGGTAGACACTCCCCGCCCCCCACTACGTCACGCCGTCAGGTCCACTCCCCGCCCCCCCCAACGTCACGCCGTCAGGTCCACTCCCCCCCCCCACTACGTCACGCCGTCAGGTAGACACTCCCCGCCCCCCACTACGTCACGCCGGCAGGTTCACTCCCCGCCCCCCACTACGTCACGCCGTCAGGTCCACTCCACGGCCCCACTACGTCACGCCGTCAGGTCCACTCCCCGCCCCCCATACGTCACGCCGTCAGGTACACTCCCCGCCCCCACTACGTCACGCCGTCAGGTACACTCCCCGCCCCCACAACGTCACGCCGTCAGGTAGACACTCCCCGCCCCCCACTACGTCACGCCGTCAGGTACACTCCCCGCCCCCCACTACGTCACGCCGTCAGGTAGACACTCCCCGCCCCCCACTACGTCACGCCGTCAGGTCCACTCCCCGCCCCCACAACGTCACGCCGTCAGGTACACTCCCCGCCCCCCACAACGTCACGCCGTCAGGTTCACTCCCCGCCCCCCACTACGTCACGCCGTCAGGTAGACACTCCCCGCCCCCCACTACGTCACGCCGTCAGGTCCACTCCCCGCCCCCCACTACGTCACGCCGTCAGGTCCACTCCCCGCCCCCCACTACGTCACGCCGTCAGGTCCACTCCCCGCCCCCACTACGTCACGCCGTCAGGTCCACTCCCCGCCCCCCACTACGTCACGCCGTCAGGTAGACTCTCCCCGCCCCCCACTACGTCACGCCGTCAGGTACACTCCCCGCCCCCCACTACGTCACGCCGTCAGGTAGACACTCCCCGCCCCCCACTACGTCACGCCGTCAGGTACACTCCCCGCCCCCACAACGTCACGCCGTCAGGTAGACTCTCCCCGCCCCCCACAACGTCACGCCGTCAGGTTCACTCCCCGCCCCCCACTACGTCACGCCGTCAGGTACACTCCCCGCCCCCCACTACGTCACGCCGTCAGGTACACTCCCCGCCCCCACAACGTCACGCCGTCAGGTAGACTCTCCCCGCCCCCCACTACGTCACGCCGTCAGGTAGATTTTCCCCGCCCCCCACAACGTCACGCCGTCAGGTACACTCCCCGCCCCCCACTACGTCACGCCGTCAGGTAGACTCTCCGCGCCCCCCACAACGTCACGCCGTCAGGTACACTCCCCGCCCCCACTACGTCACGCCGTCAGGTAGACTCCCCGCCCCCACAACGTCACGCCGTCAGGTACACTCCCCGCCCCCCACTACGTCACGCCGTCAGGTCCACTCCCCGCCCCCACTACGTCACGCCGTCAGGTACACTCCCCGCCCCCACTACGTCACGCCGTCAGATAGGACCCCCCCCACTACGTCACGCCGTCAGGTAGACACTCCCCGCCCCCACAACGTCACGCCGTCAGGTAGACACTCCGCCCCCCACTACGTCACGCCGTCAGGTACACTCCCCGCCCCCCATACGTCACGCCGTCAGGTACACTCTCCCCGCCCCCCACTACGTCACGCCGTCAGGTACACTCCCCGCCCCCCACTACGTCACGCCGTCAGGTAGTCTCTCCCCGCCCCCCACTACGTCACGCCGTCAGGTCCACTCCCCGCCCCCCACTACGTCACGCCGTCAGGTAGACACTCCCCGCCCCCCACTACGTCACGCCGTCAGGTAGACCCTCCCCGCCCCCCACAACGTCACGCCGTCAGGTAGTCTCTCCCCGCCCCCCACAACGTCACGCCGTCAGGTACACTCCCCGCCCCCCACTACGTCACGCCGTCAGGTAGACTCTCCCCGCCCCCCACTACGTCAGCCGTCAGGTACACTCCCCGCCCCCCACTACGTCACGCCGTCAGGTAGACTCTCCCCGCCCCCCACAACGTCACGCCGTCAGGTTCACTCCCCGCCCCCCATACGTCACGCCGTCAGGTACACTCCCCGCCCCCCACAACGTCACGCCGTCAGGTAGACACTCCCCGCCCCCCACTAAGTCACGCCGTCAGGTCCACTCCCCGCTCCCACAACGTCACGCCGTCAGGTCCACTCCCCGCCCCCACAACGTCACGCCGTCAGGTCCACTGCCCGCCCCCACAACGTCACGCAGTCAGGTCCACTCCCCGCCCCCCCACAACGTCACGCCGTCAGGTAGACACTCCCCGCCCCCCATTACGTCACGCCGTCAGGTCCACTCCACGCCCCCACTACGTCACGCCGTCAGGTCCACTCCCCGCCCCCCATACGTCACGCCGTCAGGTACACTCCCCGCCCCCCACTACGTCACGCCGTCAGGTAGACACTCCCCGCCCCCCACAACGTCACGCCGTCAGGTCCACTCCCCGCCCCCCACAACGTCACGCCGTCAGGTCCACTCCCCGCCCCCCACTACGTCACGCCGTCAGGTAGACTCTCCCCGCCCCCCACAACGTCACGCCGTCAGGTCCACTCCCCGCCCCCCAAAACGTCACGCCGTCAGGTAGCCACTCCCCGCCCCCCACTACGTCACGCCGTCAGGTAGACTCTCCCCGCCCCTCATACGTCACGCCGTCAGGTACACTCCCCGCCCCCCACTACGTCACGCCGTCAGGTACACTCCCCGCCCCCCGCTACGTCACGCCGTCAGGTAGACACTCCCCGCCCCCCACAACGTCACGCCGTCAGGTAGACTCTCCCCGCCCCCCACAACGTCACGCCGCCAGGTTCACTCCCCGCCCCCCCTACGTCACGCCGTCAGGTACACTCCCCGCCCCCCACAACGTCACGCCGTCAGGTAGACACTCCCCGCCCCCCACTACGTCACGCCGTCAGGTCCACTCCCCGCCCCCACTACGTCACGCCGTCAGGTCCACTCCCCGCCCCCACAACGTCACGCCGTCAGGTCCACTCCCCGCCCCCACAACGTCACGCCGTCAGGTCCACTCCCCGCCCCCCACAACGTCACGCCGTCAGGTACACTCCCCGCCCCCCCCGACGTCACGCCGTCAGGTAGACACTCCCCGCCCCCCACTACGTCACGCCGTCAGGTCCACTCCCCGCCCCCACAACGTCACGCCGTCAGGTCCACTCCCCGCCCCCCACAACGTCACGCCGTCAGGTTCACTCCCAGCCCCCCACTACGTCACGCCGTCAGGTAGACACTCCCCGCCCCCCACTCCGTCACGCCGTCAGGTACACTCCCCGCCCCCCACTACGTCACGCCGTCAGGTCCACTCCCCGCCCCCCACTACGTCACGCCGTCAGGTCCACTCCCCGCCCCCCACTACGTCACGCCATCAGGTAGACTCTCCCCGCCCCCCATACGTCACGCCGTCAGGTCCACTCCCCGCCCCCCACTACGTCACGCCGTCAGGTAGACTCTCCCCGCCCCCCATACGTCACGCCGTCAGGTAGACTCCCCGCCCCCCACTACGTCACGCCGTCAGGTACACTCCCCGCCCCCCACTACGTCACGCCGTCAGGTACACTCCCCGCCTCCCACAACGTCACGCCGTCAGGTACACTCCCCGCCCCCCACTACGTCACGCCGTCAGGTCCACTCCCCGCCCCCCACAACGTCACGCCGTCAGGTAGACTCTCCCCGCCCCCCACAACGTCACGCCGTCAGGTCCACTCCCCGCCCCCCACTACGTCACGCCGTCAGGTAGACACTCCCCACCCCCACTACGTCACGCCGTCAGGTACTCTCCCCGCCCCCCACTACGTCACGCCGTCAGGTAGACACTCCCCGCCCCCACTACGTCACGCCGTCAGGTAGACTCTCCCCGCCCCCCACAACGTCACGCCGTCAGGTACACTCCCCGCCCCCCCCCACGTCACGCCGTCAGGTACACTCCCCGCCCCCCACAACGTCACGCCGTCAGGTAGACACTCCCCGCCCCCCACTACGTCACGCCGTCAGGTACACACCCCGCCCCCCACTACGTCACGCCGTCAGGTAGACTCTCCCCGCCCCCCACTACGTCACGCCGTCAGGTCCACTCCCCGCCCCCCACTACGTCACGCCGTCAGGTAGACACTCCCCGCCCCCCCACAACGTCACGCCGTCAGGTTCACTCCCCGCCCCCACAACGTCACGCCGTCAGGTAGACTTTCCCCGCCCCCACAACGTCACGCCGTCAGGTAGACACTCCCCGCCCCCCATACGTCACGCCGTCAGGTAGACTCCCCGCCCCCAAAACGTCACGGCGTCAGGTAGACTTTCCCCGCCCCCCACAACGTCACGCCGTCAGGTACACTCCCCGCCCCCCACTACGTCACGCCGTCAGGTAGACTCTCCCCGCCCCCCCACTACGTCACGCCGTCAGGTCCACTCCCCGCCCCCCACTACGTCACGCCGTCAGGTAGACACTCCCCGCCCCCCACTACGTCACGCCGTCAGGTCCACTCCCCGCCCCCCACTACGTCACGCCGTCAGGTAGTCTCTCCCCGCCCCCCACTACGTCACGCCGTCAGGTAGACTCTCCCCGCCCCCCACAACGTCACGCCGTCAGGTACACTCCCCGGCCCCACTACGTCACGCCGTCAGGTAGACTGTCCCCGCCGCCACTACGTCACGCCGTCAGGTCCACTCCCCGCCCCCCACTACGTCACGCCGTCAGGTCCACTCCACGCCCCCACTACGTCACGCCGTCAGGTAGACTCCCCGCCCCCCACTACTTCACGCCGTCAGGTAGACACTCCCCGCCCCCCACAACGTCACGCCGTCAGGTTCACTCCCCGCCCCCACAACATCACGCCGTCAGGTAGACTCTCCCCGCCCCCACAACGTCACGCCGTCAGGTAGACACCCCCCGCCCCCCATACGTCACGCCGTCAGGTACACTCCCCGCCCCCCACTACGTCACGCCGTCAGGTAGACACTCCCCGCCCCCCACTACGTCACGCCGTCAGGTCCACTCCCCGCCCCCACAACGTCACGCCGTCAGGTTCACTCCCCGCCCCCACAACGTCACGCCGTCAGGTACACTCCCCGCCCCCCACTACGTCACGCCGTCAGGTCCACTCCCCGCCCCCACAACGTCACGCCGTCAGGTAGACACTCCCCGCCCCCCACTACGTCACGCCGTCAGGTCCACTCCCCGCCCCCCACTACGTCACGCCGTCAGGTACACTCCCCGGGCTCCACAACGTCACGCCGTCAGGTAGACACTCCCCGCCCCCACAACGTCACGCCGTCAGGTACACTCCCCGCCCCCACAACGTCACGCCGTCAGGTACACTCCCCGCCCCCCACTACGTCACGCCGTCAGGTCCACTCCCCGCTCCCACAACGTCACGCCGTCAGGTAGACACTCCCCGCCCCCCACTACGTCACGCCGTCAGGTCCACCCCCCGCCCCCACAACGTCACGCCGTCAGGTACTCTCCCCGCCCCCCACTACGTCACGCCGTCAGGTAGACACTCCCCGCCCCCCACTACGTCACGCCGTCAGGTACACTCCCCGCCCCCACTACGTCACGCCGTCAGGTAGACTCTCCCCGCCCCCACAACGTCACGCCGTCAGGTAGACACTCCCCGCCCCCCATAACGTCACGCCGTCAGGTACACTCCCCGCCCCCCACAACGTCACGCCGTCAGGTACACTCCCCGCCCCCACAACGTCACGTCTTCAGGTACTCTCCCCGCCCCCCACTACATCACGCCGTCAGGTAGACACTCCCCGCCCCCCACTACGTCACGCCGTCAGGTACACTCCCCGCCCCCCACTACGTCACGCCGTCAGGTACACTCCCCGCCCCCACAACGTCACGCCGTCAGGTTCACTCCCCGCCCCCCACTACGTCACGCCGTCAGGTAGACACTCCCCGCCCCCCACTACGTCACGCCGTCAGGTAGACATTCCCCGCCCCCCACAACGTCACGCCGTCAGGTTCACTCCCCGCCCCCACAACGTCACGCCGTCAGGTAGACTCTCCCCGCCCCCACAACGTCACGCCGTCAGGTAGACACTCCCCGCCCCCCCATACGTCACGCCGTCAGGTAGACTCCCCGCCCCCACAACGTCACGGCGTCAGGTAGACTTTCCCCGCCCCCCACAACGTCACGCCGTCAGGTACACTCCCCGCCCCCCACTACGTCACGCCGTCAGGTAGACTTTCCCCGCCCCCACTACGTCACGCCGTCAGGTCCACTCCCCGCCCCCCACTACGTCACGCCGTCAGGTAGTCACTCCCCGCCCCCCACTACGTCACGCCGTCAGGTCCACTCCCCGCCCCCCACTACGTCACGCCGTCAGGTTCACTCCCCGCCCCCACAACGTCACGCCGTCAGGTAGACACTCCCCGCCCCCCACAACGTCACGCCGTCAGGTAGACACTCCCCGCCCCCCACTACGTCACGCCGTCAGGTCCACTCCCCGCCCCCCACTACGTCACGCCGTCAGGTACACTCCCCGCCCCCCACTACGTCACGCCGTCAGGTAGACACTCCCCGCCCCCACCACGTCACGCCGTCAGGTACACTCCACGCCCCCACACGTCACGCCGTCAGGTACACTCCCCGCCCCCACACGTCACGCCGTCAGGTTCACTCCCCGCCCCCACAACGTCACGCCGTCAGATAGACACTCCCCGCCCCCCACTACGTCACGCCGTCAGGTCCACTCCCCGCCCCCACAACGTCACGCCGTCAGGTACTCTCCCCGCCCCCCCACTACGTCACGCCGTCACGTTCACTCCCCGCCCCCACAACGTTACGCCGTCAGGTAGACACTCCCCGCCCCCCACAACGTCACGCCGTCAGGTCCACTCCCCGCCCCCACAACGTCACGCCGTCAGGTAGACACTCCCCGCCCCCACAACGTCACGCCGTCAGGTAGACACTCCCCGCCCCCCATACGTCACGCCGTCAGGTACACTCCCCGCCCCCCACTACGTCACGCCGTCAGGTAGACACTCCCGGCCCCCCACTACGTCACGCCGTCAGGTCCACTCCCCGCCCCCCACTACGTCACGCCGTCAGGTAGACACTCCCCGCCCCCCACTACGTCACGCCGTCAGGTTCACTCCCCGCCCCCACAACGTCACGCCGTCAGGTCCACTCCCCGCCCCCCACTACGTCACGCCGTCAGGTGGACACTCCCCACCCCCCACTACGTCACGCCGTCAGGACCACTCCCCGCCCCCCACTACGTCACGCCGTCAGGTAGACTCTCCCCGCCCCCCACTACGTCACGCCGTCAGGTAGACTCTCCCCGCCCCCCACAACGTCACGCCGTCAGGTCCACTCCCCGCCCCCATAACGTCACGCCGTCAGGTTCACTCCCCGCCCCCACAACGTCACGCCGTCAGGTACACTCCCCGCCCCCCACAACGTCACGCCGTCAGGTACACTCCCCGCCCCCACTACGTCACGCCGTCAGGTAGACACTCCCCGCCCCCACTACGTCACGCCGTCAGGTCCACTCCCCGCCCCCCACTACGTCACGCCGTCAGGTACACTCCCCGCCCCCCACTACGTCACGCCGTCAGGTAGACACTCCCCGCCCCCACAACGTCACGCCGTCAGGTACACTCCCCGCCCCCACAACGTCACGCCGTCAGGTTCACTCCCCGCCCCCCACTACGTCACGCCGTCAGGTCCACTCCCCGCCCCCACAACGTCACGCCGTCAGGTAGACACACCCCCCCCCCCACTACGTCACGCCGTCAGGTCCACTCCCCGCCCCCACAACGTCACGCCGTCAGGTACTCTCCCCGCCCCCCACTACGTCACGCCGTCAGGTTCACTCCCCGCCCCCACAACGTCACGCCGTCAGGTAGACACTCCCCGCACCCCACAACGTCACGCCGTCAGGTAGACACTCCCCGCCCCCCACTACGTCACGTCGTCAGGTCCACTCCCCGCCCCCCACTACGTCACGCCGTCAGGTACACTCCCCGCCCCCCACAACGTCACGCCGTCAGGTAGACACTCCCCGCCCCCACAACGTCACGCCGTCAGGTACACTCCCCGCCCCCACAACGTCACGCCGTCAGGTACACTCCCCGCCCCCCACTACGTCACGCCGTCAGGTCCACTCCCCGCCCCCACAACGTCACGCCGTCAGGTAGACACTCCCCGCCCCCCACTACGTCACGCCGTCAGGTCCACTCCCCGCCCCCACAACGTCACGCCGTCAGGTACTCTCCCCGCCCCCCACTACGTCACGCCGTCACGTTCACTCCCCGCCCCCACAACGTTACGCCGTCAGGTAGACACTCCCCGCCCCCCACAACGTCACGCCGTCAGGTCCACTCCCCGCCCCCACAACGTCACGCCGTCAGGTAGACACTCCCCGCCCCCACAACGTCACGCCGTCAGGTAGACACTCCCCGCCCCCCATACGTCACGCCGTCAGGTACACTCCCCGCCCCCCACTACGTCACGCCGTCAGGTAGACACTCCCGGCCCCCCACTACGTCACGCCGTCAGGTCCACTCCCCGCCCCCCACTACGTCACGCCGTCAGGTAGACACTCCCCGCCCCCCACTACGTCACGCCGTCAGGTTCACTCCCCGCCCCCACAACGTCACGCCGTCAGGTCCACTCCCCGCCCCCCACTACGTCACGCCGTCAGGTGGACACTCCCCACCCCCCACTACGTCACGCCGTCAGGACCACTCCCCGCCCCCCACTACGTCACGCCGTCAGGTAGACTCTCCCCGCCCCCCCACTACGTCACGCCGTCAGGTAGACTCTCCCCGCCCCCCACAACGTCACGCCGTCAGGTCCACTCCCCGCCCCCCACTACGTCACGCCGTCAGGTCCACTCCCCGCCCCCCACTACGTCACGCCGTCAGGTAGACACTCCCCGCCCCCCACAACGTCACGCCGTCAGGTTCACTCCCCGCCCCCACAACGTCACGCCGT
This sequence comes from Amblyraja radiata, assembly GCF_010909765.2. Classification (NCBI taxonomy): domain Eukaryota; kingdom Metazoa; phylum Chordata; class Chondrichthyes; order Rajiformes; family Rajidae; genus Amblyraja; species Amblyraja radiata. The sequence continues at coordinate 895,430 of NW_022630164.1, forward strand.
CAGGTAGACTCTCCCCGCCCCCCACTACGTCACGCCGTCAGGTAGACACTCCCCGCCCCCCATACGTCACGCCGTCAGGTAGACTCCCCGCCCCCAAAACGTCACGGCGTCAGGTAGACTTTCCCCGCCCCCCACAACGTCACGCCGTCAGGTACACTCCCCGCCCCCCACTACGTCACGCCGTCAGGTAGACTCTCCCCGCCCCCCCACTACGTCACGCCGTCAGGTCCACTCCCCGCCCCCCACTACGTCACGCCGTCTGGTAGTCACTCCCCGCCCCCCAATACGTCACGCCGTCAGGTCCACTCCCCGCCCCCCACTACGTCACGCCGTCAGGTAGACTCTCCCCGCCCCCCACTACGTCACGCCGTCAGGGAGACTCTCCCCGCCCCCCACAAATTCACGCCGTCAGGTACACTCCCCGCCCCCACTACGTCACGCCGTCAGGTAGACTGTCCCCGCCCCCACTACGTCACGCCGTCAGGTCCACTCCCCGCCCCCCACTACGTCACGCCGTCAGGTCCACTCCACGCCCCCACTACGTCACGCCGTCAGGTAGACTCCCCGCCCCCCACTACGTCACGCCGTCAGGTAGACACTCCCCGCCCCCCACAACGTCACGCCGTCAGGTTCACTCCCCGCCCCCACAACGTCACGCCGTCAGGTAGACTCTCCCCGACCCACAACGTCACGCCGTCAGGTAGACACTCCGCGCCCCCCATACGTCACGCCGTCAGGTACACTCCCCGCCCCCCACTACGTCACGCCGTCAGGTAGACACTCCCCGCCCCCCACTACGTCACGCCGTCAGGTCCACTCCCCGCCCCCACAACGTCACGCCGTCAGGTTCACTCCCCGCCCCCACAACGTCACGCCGTCAGGTACACTCCCCGCCCCCCACTACGTCACGCCGTCAGGTACACTCCCCGCCCCCACAACGTCACGCCGTCAGGTAGACACTCCCCGCCCCCCACTACGTCACGCCGTCAGGTCCACTCCCCGCCCCCCACTACGTCACGCCGTCAGGTACACTCCCCGGGCTCCACAACGTCACGCCGTCAGGTAGACACTCCCCGCCCCCACAACGTCACGCCGTCAGGTACACTCCCCGCCCCCACAACGTCACGCCGTCAGGTACACTCCCCGCCCCCCACTACGTCACGCCGTCAGGTCCACTCCCCGCCCCCACAACGTCACGCCGTCAGGTAGACACTCCCCGCCCCCCACTACGTCACGCCGTCAGGTCCACCCCCGCCCCCACAACGTCACGCCGTCAGGTACTCTCCCCGCCCCCCACTACGTCACGCCGTCAGGTAGACACTCCCCGCCCCCCACTACGTCACGCCGTCAGGTCCACTCCCCGCCCCCCACTACGTCACGCCGTCAGGTAAACTCCACGCCCCCCACAACGTCACGCCGTCAGATAGACTCTCCCACAACTTCACGCCGTCAGGTAGAATACCCCCCCCCACAACGTCACGCCGTCAGGTACACTCCCCGCCCCCCACTACGTCACGCCGTCAGGTCCACTCCCCGCCCCCACAACGTCACGCCGTCAGGTAGACACTCCCCGCCCCCCACTACGTCACGCCGTCAGGTTCACTCCCCGCCCCCACAACGTCACGCCGTCAGGTACTCTCCCCGCCCCCCACTACGTCACGCCGTCAGGTCCCCTCCCCGCCCCCACAACGTCACGCCGTCAGGTAGACACTCCCCGCCCCCCACAACGTCACGCCGTCAGGTAGACACTCCCCGCCCCCCACTACGGCACGCCGTCAGGTCCACTCCCCGCCCCCCACTACGTCACGCCGTCAGGTACACTCCCCGCCCCCCACAACGTCACGCCGTCAGGTAGACACTCCCCGCCCCCACAACGTCACGCCGTCAGGTACACTCCCCGCCCCCACAACGTCACGCCGTCAGGTACACTCCCCGCCCCCCACTACGTCACGCCGTCAGGTCCACTCCCCGCCCCCACAACGTCACGCCGTCAGGTAGACACTCCCCGCCCCCCACTACGTCACGCCGTCAGGTCCACTCCCCGCCCCCACAACGTCACGCCGTCAGGTACTCTCCCCGCCCCCCACTACGTCACGCCGTCACGTTCACTCCCCGCCCCCACAACGTTACGCCGTCAGGTAGACACTCCCCGCCCCCCACAACGTCACGCCGTCAGGTCCACTCCCCGCCCCCACAACGTCACGCCGTCAGGTAGACACTCCCCGCCCCCACAACGTCACGCCGTCAGGTAGACACTCCCCGCCCCCCATACGTCACGCCGTCAGGTACACTCCCCGCCCCCCACTACGTCACGCCGTCAGGTAGACACTCCCGGCCCCCCACTACGTCACGCCGTCAGGTCCACTCCCCGCCCCCCACTACGTCACGCCGTCAGGTAGACACTCCCCGCCCCCCCACTACGTCACGCCGTCAGGTTCACTCCCCGCCCCCACAACGTCACGCCGTCAGGTCCACTCCCCGCCCCCCACTACGTCACGCCGTCAGGTGGACACTCCCCACCCCCCACTACGTCACGCCGTCAGGACCACTCCCCGCCCCCCACTACGTCACGCCGTCAGGTAGACTCTCCCCGCCCCCCACTACGTCACGCCGTCAGGTAGACTCTCCCCGCCCCCCACAACGTCACGCCGTCAGGTCCACTCCCCGCCCCCCACTACGTCACGCCGTCAGGTCCACTCCCCGCCCCCCACTACGTCACGCCGTCAGGTAGACACTCCCCGCCCCCCACAACGTCACGCCGTCAGGTTCACTCCCCGCCCCCACAACGTCACGCCGTCAGGTAGACTCTCCCCGCCCCCACAACGTCACGCCGTCAGGTAGACACTCCCCGCCCCCCATACGTCACGCCGTCAGGTAGACTCCCCGCCCCCAAAACGTCACGGCGTCAGGTAGACTTTCCCCGCCCCCCACAACGTCACGCCGTCAGGTACACTCCCCGCCCCCCACTACGTCACGCCGTCAGGTAGACTCTCCCCGCCCCCCACTACGTCACGCCGTCAGGTCCACTCCCCGCCCCCCACTACGTCACGCCGTCAGGTAGTCACTCCCCGCCCCCCACTACGTCACGCCGTCAGGTCCCCTCCCCGCCCCCCACTACGTCACGCCGTCAGGTAGACTCTCCCCGCCCCCCACTACGTCACGCCGTCAGGGAGACTCTCCCCGCCCCCCACAAAGTCACGCCGTCAGGTACACTCCCCGCCCCCACTACGTCACGCCGTCAGGTAGACTGTCCCCGCCCCCACTACGTCACGCCGTCAGGTCCACTCCCCGCCCCCACACGTCACGCCGTCAGGTCCACTCCACGCCCCCACTACGTCACGCCGTCAGGTAGACACTCCCCGCCCCCCACTACGTCACGCCGTCAGGTAGACATTCCCCGCCCCCCACAACGTCACGCCGTCAGGTTCACTCCCCGCCCCCACAACGTCACGCCGTCAGGTAGACTCTCCCCGCCCCCACAACGTCACGCCGTCAGGTAGACACTCCCCGCCCCCCATACGTCACGCCGTCAGGTAGACTCCCCGCCCCCACAACGTCACGGCGTCAGGTAGTCTTTCCCCGCCCCCCACAACGTCACGCCGTCAGGTACACTCCCCGCCGCCCACTACGTCACGCCGTCAGGTAGACTCTCCCCGCCCCCCACTACGTCACGCCGTCAGGTCCACTCCCCGCCCCCACTACGTCACGCCGTCAGGTAGGACCCCCCCCCCACTACGTCACGCCGTCAGGTCCACTCCCCGCCCCCCACTACGTCACGCCGTCAGGTAGACTCCTCCCGCCCCCCCACTACGTCACGCCGTCGGGTAGACTCTCCCCGCCCCCACAACGTCACGCCGTCAGGTACACTCCCCGCCCCCACTACGTCACGCCGTCAGGTAGACTTTCCTCGCCCCCACTACGTCACGCCGTCAGGTCCACTCCTCGCCCCACTACGTCACGCCGTCAGGTCCACTCCACTCCCCCACTACGTCACGCCGTCAGGTAGACTCCCCGCCCCCCACTACGTCACGCCGTCAGGTAGACACCCCCCCCCCCCCACAACGTCACGCCGTCAGGTTCACTCCCCGCCCCCACAACGTCACGCCGTCAGGTAGACTCTCCCCGACCCACAACGTCACGCCGTCAGGTAGACACTCCGCGCCCCCCATACGTCACGCCGTCAGGTACACTCCCCGCCCCCCACTACGTCACGCCGTCAGGTAGACACTCCCCGCCCCCCACTACGTCACGCCGTCAGGTCCACTCCCCGCCCCCACACGTCACGCCGTCAGGTTCACTCCCCGCCCCCACCACGTCACGCCGTCAGGTACACTCCCCGCCCCCCACACGTCACGCCGTCAGGTACACTCCCCGCCCCCACAACGTCACGCCGTCAGGTAGACACTCCCCGCCCCCCACTACGTCACGCCGTCAGGTCCACTCCCCGCCCCCCACTACGTCACGCCGTCAGGTACACTCCCCGCCCCCCACAACGTCACGCCGTCAGGTAGACACTCCCCGCCCCCACAACGTCACGCCGTCAGGTACACTCCCCGCCCCCACAACGTCACGCCGTCAGGTACACTCCCCGCCCCCCACTACGTCACGCCGTCAGGTCCACTCCCCGCCCCCACAACGTCACGCCGTCAGGTAGACACTCCCCGCCCCCCACTACGTCACGCCGTCAGGTACACTCCCCGCCCCCACAACGTCACGCCGTCAGGTACTCTCCCCGCCCCCCACTACGTCACGCCGTCAGGTTCACTCCCCGCCCCCACAACGTCACGCCGTCAGGTAGACACTCCCCGCCCCCCACCACGTCACGCCGTCAGGTAGACACTCCCCGCCCCCCACTACGTCACGCCGTCAGGTCCACTCCCCGCCCCCCCCTCCGTCACGCCGTCAGGTACACTCCCCGCCCCCCACAACGTCACGCCGTCAGGTAGACACTCCCCGCCCCCACTCCGTCACGCCGTCAGGTACACTCCCCGCCCCCACAACGTCACGCCGTCAGGTACACTCCCCGCCCCCCACTACGTCACGCCGTCAGGTCCACTCCCCGCCCCCACAACGTCACGCCGTCAGGTAGACACTCCCCGCCCCCCACAACGTCACGCCGTCAGGTCCACTCCCCGCCCCCACAACGTCACGCCGTCAGGTACTCTCCCCGCCCCCCACTACGTCACGCCGTCACGTTCACTCCCCGCCCCCACAACGTTACGCCGTCAGGTAGACACTCCCCGCCCCCCACAACGTCACGCCGTCAGGTCCACTCCCCGCCCCCACAACGTCACGCCGTCAGGTAGACACTCCCCGCCCCCACAACGTCACGCCGTCAGGTAGACACTCCCCGCCCCCCATACGTCACGCCGTCAGGTACACTCCCCGCCCCCCACTACGTCACGCCGTCAGGTAGACACTCCCGGCCCCCCACTACGTCACGCCGTCAGGTCCACTCCCCGCCCCCCACTACGTCACGCCGTCAGGTAGACACTCCCCGCCCCCCACTACGTCACGCCGTCAGGTTCACTCCCCGCCCCCACAACGTCACGCCGTCAGGTCCACTCCCCGCCCCCCACTACGTCACGCCGTCAGGTGGACACTCCCCACCCCCCACTACGTCACGCCGTCAGGTCCACTCCCCGCCCCCCACTACGTCACGCCGTCAGGTAGACTCTCCCCGCCCCCCACTACGTCACGCCGTCAGGTAGACTCTCCCCGCCCCTCATACGTCACGCCGTCAGGTCCACTCCCCGCCCCCCACTACGTCACGCCGTCAGGTCCACTCCCCGCCCCCCACTACGTCACGCCGTCAGGTAGACACTCCCCGCCCCCCACAACGTCACGCCGTCAGGTACACTCCCCGCCCCCCACTACGTCACGCCATCAGGTCCACTCCCCGCCTCCACACCGTCACGCCGTCAGGTAGACACTCCCCGCCCCCCACTACGTCACGCCGTCAGGTACACTCCCCGCCCCCCATAACGTCACGCCGTCAGGTACACTCCCCGCCCCCCACAACGTCACGCCGTCAGGTACACTCCCCGCCCCCACAACGTCACGTCTTCAGGTACTCTCCGCGCCCCCCACTACGTCACGCCGTCAGGTAGACACTCACCGCCCCCCACTACGTCACGCCGTCAGGTACACTCCCCGCCTCCACAACGTCACGCCGTCAGGTAGACAATCCACGCCCCCCACAACGTCACGCCGTCAGGTCCACTCCCCGCCCCCCACAACGTCACGCCGTCAGGTCCACTCCCCGCCCCCCACTACGTCACGCCGTCGGGTAGACACTCCCCGCCCCCCACTACGTCACGCCGTCAGGTTCACTCCCCGCCCCCCACTACGTCACGCCGTCAGGTCCACTCCCCGCCCCCACTACGTCACGCCGTTAGGTAGACTCTCCCCGCCCCCACTACGTCACGCCGTCAGGTCCACTCCCCTCCCCCCACTACGTCACGCCGGCAGGTCCACTCCACGCCCCCACTACGTCACGCCGTCAGGTAGACACTCCCTGCCCCCCATACGTCACGCCGTCAGGTACACTCCCCGCCCCCCACTACGTCACGCCTTCAGGTAGACTCTCCCCGCCCCCCATTACGTCACGCCGTCAGGTAGACTTTCCCCGCCCCCCACTACGTCACGCCGTCAGGTCCACTCCCCGCCCCCCACTACGTCACGCCGTCAGGTCCACTCCCCGCCCCCCACTACGTCACGCCGTCAGGTACACTCCACGCCCCCACTACGTCACGCCGTCAGGTACACTCCACGCCCCCACTACGTCACGCCGTCAGGTACTTTCCCCGCCCCCCACTACGTCACGCCGTCAGGTAGACTCTCCCCGCCCCCCACTACGTCACGCCGTCAGGTTCACTCCCCGCCCCCCACTACGTCACGCCGTCAGGTAGACACTCCCCGCCCCCCACTACGTCACGCCGTCAGGTCCACTCCCCGCCCCCCACTACGTCACGCCGTCAGTTCCACTCCCGGCCCCCACAACGTCACGCCGTCAGGCAGCGCGAGCTCTGTCCAGGAGGGTGACGGTTTAACGATCGCCGATGTAGCGGGGAGAGAGAGATAGACAACAGAGGCGGGTCCGGAGTGAGTGGATGGATCCGGGATCCGGGATCCGGGGCCTGGGATGCGATGGAGATGGAGATGGAGATGAGCGGGTGGATGTGAGGGGAGGGAGTGGGGCTGGAGGGGAGGGAGTGGGGCTGGAGGGGAGGGAGTGGGGCTGGAGGGAGGGAGTGGGGCAGGAGGGGAGGGGAGGGAGTGGGGCTGGAGGGAGGGAGTGGGGCTGGAGGGGAGGGAGTGGGGCTGGAGGGGAGGGGGCGGGGCTGGAGGGGAGGGAGTGGGGCTGGAGGGGAGGGAGTGGGGATGGAGGGAGGGAGTGGGGCAGGAGGGGAGGGGAGGGAGTGGGGCTGGAGGGGAGGGAGTGGGGCTGGAGGGGAGGGAGTGGGGCTGGAGGGGAGGGAGTGGGGCTGGAGGGGAGGGAGTGGGGCTGGAGGGGAGGGAGTGGGGCTGGAGGAGAGGGAGTGGGGCTGGAGGGGAGGGGAGGGAGGGGCGGAGGGGAGGGAGTGGGGCTGGAGGGAGGGAGTGGGGCTGGAGGGAGGGAGTGGGGCTGGAGGGGAGGGAGTGGGGCTGGAGGGGAGGGAGTGGGGCTGGAGGGAGGGAGTGAGGCTGGAGGGGAGGGAGTGGGGCTGGTGGGGAGGGAGGGGGGCTGGAGGGGAGGGAGTGGGGCTGGAGGGGAGGGAGCGGGGCTGGAGGGGTGGGAGTGGGGCTGGAGGGGAGGGAGTGGGGCTGGAGGGGAGGGGAGGGAGTGGGGCTGGAGGGGAGGGAGTGGGGCTGGAGGGAGGGAGTGGGGCTGGAGGGGGGAGTGGGGCTGGAGGGGAGGGAGTGGGGCTGGAGGGGGGGGGGGGGGGGGGGCGGGAGGGGAGGGAGTGGGGCTGGAGGGGAGGGAGTGGGGCTGGAGGGGAGGGAGGGCTGGAGGGGTGGGAGTGGGGCTGGAGGGGAGGGAGGGGCTGGAGGGGAGGGAGTGGGGCTGGAGGGGAGGGAGTGGGGCTGGAGGGGAGGGGGTGGGGCTGGAGGGAGGGAGTGGGGCTGGAGGGGAGGGGAGGGTGGGGCTGGAGGTGAGGGAGTGGGGCTGGAGGGGAGGGAGTGGGGCTGGAGGGGAGGGAGTGGGGCTGGAGGGGAGGGGGTGGGACTGGAGGGGAGGGAGTGGGCTGGAGGGGAGGGAGGGGCTGTAGGGGAGGGAGTGGGGCTGGAGGGGAGGGGAGGGGGTGGGGCTGGAGGGGAGGGAGTGGGGCTGGAGGGGAGGGGAGGGGCTGGAGGGGAGGGGCTGGAGGGGAGGAGAGGGAGTGGGGCTGGAGGGGAGGGAGGGGCTGGAGGGGAGGGAGCGGGGCTGGAGGGGAGGGAGGGGGGCTGGAGGGGAGGGAGTGGGGCTGGAGGGGGGAGTGGGGCTGGAGGGGAGGGAGTGGGGCTGGAGGGGAGGGGGTGGGGCTGGAGGGGAGGGAGTGGGGCTGGAGGGGGGGGGGGGGGCTGGAGGGAGGGGGTGGGGCTGGAGGGGAGGGAGTGGGGCTGGAGGGGAGGGGTGGGGCTGGAGGGAGGGGGAGGGGCTGGAGGGGAGGGAGTGGGGCTGGAGGGGAGGGGGCGGGGCTGGAGGGGAGTGAGTGGGGCTGGAGGGAGGGGGCGGGGCTGGAGGGAGGGAGTGGGGCTGGAGGGGAGGGGGTGGGGCTGGAGGGAGGGGGTGGGGCTGGAGGGGAGGGAGGGGCTGGAGGGGAGGGAGTGGGGCTGGAGGGAGGGAGTGGGGCTGGAGGGGGGAGTGGGGCTGGAGGGGAGGGTTGTCTGGGGCTGGAGGGGAGCGTTGTCTGGGGCAGGGCAGCAGGGAGGGGCAGAGGATAGAGCAAGGAAGGGTTATGGGGGTCGAGGGAAGGGGCAGGCGGATGGGCACAGGATGGTGGGGAGGGGAAGAAGGGATGGTGAGGGTTTAGGATGCACTGGAGGAAGGGGATTTGAACAGGTGAGGGGGACATAGGCAGGAGGGAGATATGGAGGGGGTTGGAGCTGGGAGATGGAGCCAAGCCAGGGGGTGCAGGCAGCCCAAGAGGTCATCTGTGTCTGGTTCACTCTGCGGCGTCCTGTCTCAGTGTGCAAGACCTCGGGGATACCGCACCAGCTGGGATATGTACAGTTCTGGCCACCCTGTTACAGGAATGGTGTCAGTAAACTGGAAAAGATGCAACATTGATTACCAGGATTGGAGGGTTTGAGTGAGAAGGAGAGGCTGGATAGGCTGGGATTGATTTCCATGGAGCGAAGGAGCTAAAGGGATGACCTTATGTAGGTTTATAAAATCACAAGAGCACAGATCGGATGAAGGGCGCATTTTTCCCAAGGTAGAGGGTCTGAAACTAGGGTCTATAGGTTTAGTGTGAGAGGGGGAAAATTAAAGCGGACTTGATGTGCTGCATGACTCCATTTTATTCCAACATCCATTAAAGTTCTAGCAGTCAAATTTTATTTCCCCGTCGCACCCCTGACTGATGTCACATTTGTTACAGGTGGCAGACGGACTGAAAACACTGGGCTCTACATGTCAGAGACAGAGGCAAGGTCTGTGAAAGGCCACAGGGAATCTTTGAGCAACAAATGCAAGGAAGGCTGAGGTGAGAGGGGGACCTGGAACTGGAAGGGGGTGTATGTTTTGTCTTGCCTTACTCCTTAAAATCTCACCTCCTTTATCTCCTTGAAATTAGATCCTCCAGACCTGGTTGCTCTATAGGCAATAAACAATAGCTGCAGGAGTAGGCCATTCGGCCTTTCGAGCCAGCACCGCCATTCAATGTGATCATGGCTGATCATCCCCAATCAGTACCCCATTCTTGTCTTCTCCCCATATCCCCTGACTCTGCTATTTTAAGAGCCCTATCTAGCTCTCTTGAAAGCATCCAGAGAACTGGCCTCCACTGCCCTCCGAGGCAGAGAATTCCACAGACTCACAACTCTCTGTGAGAAAAAGTGTTTCCTCGTCTCCGTTCTAAATGCCTTACTCCTTTCTTAATATTATTAAACTGTGGCCCCTGGACTCCCCCAACATCGTTCTGTACTCACCAACATCGGGAACATGTTTCCTGCCTCTAGCGTGTCCAAGCCCTTAACAATCATATATGTTTCAATGAGATGCCCTCTCATCCTTGTAAACTCCAGAGTGTACAAGCCCAGCTGCTCCATTCTATCAGCATATGACAGTCCCGCCATCCCGGGAACTAACCTTGTAAACCTATGCTGCAATCCCTCAATAGCAAGAATGTCCTTCCTCAAATTAGGGGACCAAAACTGCACACAATACTCCAGGTGTGGTCTCACTAGGGCGCTGTACCACTGCAGAAGGACCTCTTTGCCCCTATATTCGATTCCTCTTGTTATCAAGGCCAACATGCCAATCGCTTTCTTCACTGCCTGCTGTACCAGCGTGCTTACTTTCATAGACTGATGTACAAGGACCCCCAGATCCCGTTGTACTTCCCCTTTTCCCAACTTGACACCATTTAGATAGTAATCTGCCTTCCTGTTTTTGCTACCAAAGTGGATAACCTCACATTTACCCACATTAAACTGCATCTGCCATGCATCTACCCACTCCCCCAACCTGTCCAAGTCACCCTGCATTCTCATAGCATCCTCCTCACAGTTCACACTGCCACGCAGCTTTGTGTCATCTGCAAATTTGCTAATGTTACTTCATCCAAATAATTGATGTATATTGTAAATAGCTGTGGTTCCAGCACCGAGCCTTGCGATACCCCACTAGTCACTGCCTGCCATTCTGAAAGGGACCCGTTAATCCCTACTCTTTGTTCCCTATCTGCCAACCACTTCTCTCTCCATGTCAGCACTCTACCCCCAATACCATGTGCCCTAATTTTGCCCTCTAATTTTGTATTTTGGACCTTATCTCTAGAATCACTCTGCTCTAGAATCACATCCCAAAGCACTGAACACCATAACACAAAAGGGACAGGAGTAAGAGTAGGCCACCTGTGTCCTCACACTAATTTAATATGACCATGGCCAATTTGCTCCACACCACAACTCTTCTCTTGTGCCAGCTACACGTAGCTTTCCATTCCCTATCTTTGAAAAACTGATCTATGACCTCTATTACCAACAATCTAACCTCCAGGGTGGAGAATTCCAGTGTCACCATGCTCTCCCTGAATGTGACTGAACAATTATGGTGTTATTACCATAGTCTACAAATTCACTAACAATGTTAACAACACTGTCATCCACATTGTTAATGTAGCTAACAAATAACAGTGGAGACAGCACCGGCATCTGAATCACTCCACTGGTCACAGGCCTCCAATGAGAAAAACTGTGCTCCAAAACTACCCACTGACTCCTTCCTCCAAGCCAATCTTGAATCCAATTGTGTAGCTTGCCTTGGATTCCATGTGATCTAACCTTCCACGCTATCCTACCATGGTCAATGGTCTTCTGAAGTCCATATAAACTGCCCTGCTCACTGGCTATCTCTAATCAGACCTACAGTCATACTGCATGGGAAGTTTGAAGAAAGGTCTCGATCCAAAACGTCGCCTATTTCCTTCGCTCCATAGATGCTGCCTCACCCGCTGAGTTTCTCCAGCATTTTTGTCTACTTCTGTTCTGCCCAACTAGCCTGTACAGACCAGATTTCCTATCTACGCGAGTTCCACCTGCCTGTATGTGGCCCATATCCCTGTAATCCTTTCCTATCCAAGTATTTGTCCAAATGTATTTTAAATGTTCAAAGATTCAAAGGTCTGTTTATTGTCACATGTACTAATTAAGTTCCAGTGAAACTCAAATTACCATACAGCAAAAATGCAACAAGACACACAGCTACATAAAAATTAACATGAACATCCACAACAGCGGATTTCCCACTTTCCTCACTGTAATGGAAGGCAATAAATATTAATTTTCTTCCTCTTTAATGTCCCGTGTCGGGGCAGTTGAACCTTCCTCAGTCGGGGCGATCGAAGCTTAAACCATCTCCTCAAGCAGTTTGTTCTATTTACCTACCCTATGTGTGAAAATGCTGCCCTCAGATTTCTATTAAATCTTCTCCCTCTCACATTAAACTTAAGCCTTTTGTTCCTGATTTCCCTTCTTAGGGTAAAAGTTCACGTTATTCAATTCAATTCAATTCAATTCAATTCAATTTATTGTCATTTGGACCCCTTGAGGTCCAAACGAAATGCCGTTTCTGCAGCCATACATTACAAACAAATAGACCCAAGACACAACATAATTTACATAAACATCCATCACATTGCTGTGATGGAAGGCCAAAAAACTTTTCTCTCCACTGCACTCTCCCCCCCCATGTCAGAGTCAAAGTCAAAGCCCCCGGCGGGCGATGGCGAATTGTCCCGTGGCCATTAAGCCACGTCGGGTAATGCAAGGTCGCGCACCGGGTCTTGGTGTTAGAGCCCCCGGCGCGCGCTCGCAGAGCCCCGCGGCCATTCCAAGCCGCGCGGGGCGATGCTGTAAGGCCCCGCTCCAGGAGCTCTTCAACCCCGCAACTCGGGCGGGAGAAGTCGCCGCTGCGGAAGCCCCGAAAAGCGGTCTCCCTCCAGGGACCCGCGGGCTCCCGGTGCCGTCCGCCAAACCCGCAGTTGCAGCCACCGAATCTCCGGGGGTCGGGCCGCAGCAGCGTCCACCACAGCTCCACCCGCTCTGGACTCGGCCAGCTCCGCGACGGTGAGGTGAGTTCGGCACCAGAGTCCCCGGTCTTCCTGTTGGAGGCCGCTCCTCGTTGCAGCCCCAACGACAACGGAGACCCGACAAAGAAAAGGTCGGGTCTCCCGTGCAGGGAGAGATTTAAAAGTTACCCCCTCCCCCCCCACACCACCCCCACCCCCCCACACACATACCCCAACAAAAAATAACAAAAACTACATAAAAACATAGACATAAAATAATAAAAACGCAGACGGACTGCAGAGGCCGCTGCTGACGAGAGCCGCGCCGCCTACCGGATACACGAGTAGAATTTGACCATTTGGCGCATTGAGACCACTCCGCCATTCAATCATGGCTGATCTCTGCCTCCTAATTCCATTTTCCTGCCTACACACTATAACCCTTGACACATGTTCTAATCAAGGATTTGTCTCTCTCTGCCTTACATATATCAACTGACAGCCTCCACAGCCCTCTGTGGCAATGAGTTCCACAGATTAACTACCCTCTGACTAAAGAAGTTCCTCCCCACCTCGTATCTAAACAAGTGCCCTTTAATTATGTGATTCTAACCTCTGGTCCTAACTTCTCCGACTAGTGGAAAAATCCTTTTCACATCCACTCTATTTATGCCTTTCATTATTCTCTAAGTTTCAATGAGGTCCCCACTCAACTTTCTAAACACCGGCGAATCGAGGCCCAGTGCTGTCAAATGCTCAGACTATATGGACGATAATATATACAACTTCATGTGATCACCCCTCAGCCTCCTGAGCTCAAAGGAATAATGCCCAAGCCCTAGCCTGCTCGGCTGCCCCAAGAGCTCAGGCCCTCATGTCCTGGCAATATTCACATCGATCTTCTTTGCATTCTTTCCAGCTTAACGATATCCTTTGAATTGAATTCTGTCTTTGAATTGAATTCTGTCTTTACTTTGTGTACTAGTCATGTCTCTACTATTTATTTCATTCCCCTTACATGTTTTTCCTCTACCTGCAAAATTTTTGTAGGTTGTCCTTCAGACTCTTGAAAGGCGCCCATAAATAAAATGTATTATTATTATTATTATTATTATTATCCTTCCTCTAATAGGCTGACCAAAGCTGAACACAATACTTCAAATTTGGCCTCATCAACATCTTGTACAGCTGTTAACATAACATCCCAACTTTTATACTCAAATATTTGTCTGATGAAGGCTAATGTACCTAAAGGCTTCTTGGCCACAAGACCTACCTGTGAGGCCACTTTAAGGGAACTGTGCACCTGCACTGTCAAGATCCCTCTGCTCTACAACACTCCCCATGACCTTGTCGTTCACTGTGAAGATGCTACACTGGTTTGATTTTCTAAAATGCAATGCCTTACACTTATCTGCATTAAATTCCATTAACCATTCCTCAACTGAATTACCCAGCCGATCAAGATCCTATTGTAAATTTTGATAACCATCTTTGCTATCTCCAATAGCACCCACTTTAGTGTAATCTGCAAACTTGCAAATCATGCCTTGTACATTTTCATCCAAATCATTGATGTAAACCACTAACAGATATGGGCCTAGCACCGATTCCTGAGGCACACCACTGGTCACAAGCCTCCAGTCTGAAAAGCTACTTTCCACCATCATCCTCAGCTTTCTTCCATAAAGACAATTCTCTATATAGTGGGCTAGCACTCTCTTCCAGAGCAGCCAACTATGCACAACTTCACCACATTCCTTGCTGAAGACTATCTGGACAATGTCAATTAAATTTTTGGTTACTTCTTCAAATAACTCAATTAGATTTGTACTTCACATCTCCCATATACAAAACCATGCTGACTATTCCTAATCAGTCAAGAGTCAAGAATTAGAGGAGTTAGGTTCCTGTTAAATCTTTCCCCACTCACTTTAAATCTGAGGGGCAAATTTTTTTTTAGGTTTTACACCAAAGGCTAGTGGTTATATGGAACAAGCTGCCAGAGGAGGTAGTTGAAGCAGGTACTATCGTAACATTTACTAAGCATTTGGACAGGTACATGGATAAGGATAGGTTTAGAAGGATATGGGCCAAATCTAGGCATGTAGGATTAGTGTTGATGGGGCATGTTGGTCGGCGTGGGCAAGTTGGACTGCAAGGCCTGTTCCCACACTGTGTGACTCTTATGACTCTAATCAGCCCATGTCTTATCTCAGAATCTTCTCTAGTAATTTGCCTACCTCAGATGTTAGGCCTACTGGTCTACAGTTCCCAGGTTTTTCCTTGCAGCCCTTCTTAAATAGAGGCACAACATTAGGCACCCTCCACTCTTGCGGCACCTCACCCACGCCAAATTATGATTCATGTATCTCAGCCGGGGATCCTGCAATTCTTCTCGAGCTACCTACGGTATCCTGGGATATATCTGATCAGGTTCAGGAGGTTTATGTACTTTCAATTACCTTGGGACATCCAGCACCTCTTCCACCATATAACGGACTGTCCTAATTGTGACTGTCCTCCTTTTTCCAGACCCGAGGCTCAATTTCTCTGATCATGCAGGCTTCCTTACTCCCACCTGCCTTGCCCTTTGCTCGAATTGGATCATGCATGCTCTGAGCTCATGCCATCACATTTTTAAAAGCATCCCACATTCCGGATGTTCCTTTGCCTGCAAACAAACTACTCCAATCAATTTGAGCAAGTTCCTATCTTATACCATCAAAGTTACACTAGTCCCAATTTAGAATTTTAACTTGTCGGCCCACCCTCTCTTTATCCACAACTATTTTAAAACTAATAGAACTGTGGTCACTGTTCCAAAAACACTCATCCACGGACATTTCAGGCACTTCCCTGTCCCAATTTCCAAAGAGAAGACCTGGCTTTGCTCTGTCACATTGTGGCCTCTAAATATTGCCTGAGGAAACTTTCCTGAACTCATTTGACAAATTCCATCCCATCTCAGTCCTTGACACTCTGGCAGTCCCAGTCTATATTGGGAAAGTTAAAATCCCCGATGATGGTACGCCCATTAGTCAGCTGTCTGCAATCTCCTCGCTCATTTGTTCTTATAATTCCCGTTTACTATTTAAAGGTCTATAGTACACTCCCAACAAGCTGATCATCTGTTATTATATTTCTCACCTCACTGCAAGAGCCATCAGAAATGTCATCTGATTACTGCTGTGACATTCTCCTTAATCAATCGAGCAACACCCCCTCCTCTTTTACCCCCACCTCTATCTTGTACCGCTCGCACCTGTACCTACCCTGGATCAGAAAGCCGCTAGTTCTGTACCTCTCTTAGCCATGTTTTTGTAATGTTTAAAATGTCCCAGTCGCATGTACCTATCCAAGTCTCACCCATCAGGCGTCACGCACGAAATAGATTCTATTCAATATAACAGTCCTATGTCGCTACCTGCTGTGCTCCTGCCTATCCCGCTAGGGAGCTTTCTTTATCACCTTCCACCCCTAGTTCCAGCCTCTCACCTGCCTCAGATGGAAGCAGAGTTTACATAGCAGTTTGTGTGGAAGGGCTTGTTAAAAACTTGTTTCTGTGTACCAAATTCAAATCTGCCATCAAGACATTTCCAACGGTAACACTCTGCAGATTAATTTGCCAACATTGAATGGCGGTGCTGGTTCAAAGGGCCGAATGGCCTACTCCTGCACCTATTGTCTATTGTCTATTCCCACAATCCTGGTTGTAACATGAAACACACAGACTGAAAACAAAGTATTTTCATAGCAGGTACAGGTGACATTTTGTGAAAGGCCACAGATGCAAATTAAGCCACAGATGAAAACAGGACAAAGGGGGAGTTAGTGGAGTGGGGGAAGAGGGAGACAAAGAGAGTTTTCAAGGCAGTTTGAATTATTGGACTGTAGGAAGGAACTGCAGATGCTGATTTAAACCGAAGTTAGACACAAAAAGCTGGAGTAACTATGCGGGACAGGCAGCATCTCTGGAGAGAAGGAATGGGTGACGTTTCGGGTCGAGGCCCTTCTTCAGACGGATCGAGACCCGAAACATCACCTATTCCTTCTCTACAGAGATGCTGCTGTCCCAGTGAGTTACTCCAACTTTTTCAAAGGTTATTGCTGATCCTGGTCATAAAATACATAACCTGGTTTTAAATGCCCTCCATGGCCTTGCTCCTTCCTATCACTATCCCCCACCATTACCTTCAGTGGTTGGCTCTCTCAGCCACTCTAATTCTGACCTGTTATCCACAAGTTTATCAGCTTCACAATGAATGACTTTGTCTTCAGCTGCCCAGACCCCATGTGCCGTTAGCCCATTACTGATCTGGAGCACAGAGACCAATGTCTAGCACAGCGATTGTCCTGTGGAAGTTTACTATCCAATGCTCTATGTACATTGCATATCCACTGGAGCGGTTCTTGTGTGTGTACAAGTATTCAGAGGCAGGTTGGGGAACTAAATGTGGGGACTGCAATAGAAGCTCAGTGTACTGGGATTAGACGAAGAGGGGTGGGAGGAGCTGGTGTCATTTTTAAGCATGGACTTGGTATGGTTGATGGATTGGACTATTCTGTGGTCGAATATAATCATACATTAAAATTACATAAGATGAGTTGCATGTCTGTGGTGTTGTATGGATGTGTCCAGTGGATGTTCTTCAACATGCTCTGCCCATTAAAGATCCAGTAGGCAGAGACCTCTGTCCAATGATGCTTCTCAGTATTGTTGTGTTTGTTTTAGGAAGCTCACTGACTGAGAACGATGGACTCTCCATGTCTGAGGCAGAGAAAACGGCTGGTGAAAAGTCACAGGGACATTCAGCAATGGATGGAAGCAAGGCTGAGGTGAGAGAGATTGCTCAGACTGAGAGTCATAGAGTCATACAGTATGGAAACAGGCCTTTCAGCGCCACTTGCCCACGCTGACCAACATGCCCCATCTACACGTCCCATCTGCCTGCATTTAGCCCTTATCCCTCTAAACCTATCCTATCCATGTACTTGTAGTGATAGTAGCTGTATCAATTACCTCATCTGGCAAACTCATTCCATATACCTTCCACCCTTTGTGTTTAAAGAAATGTTGCCCCTCTGGTTCCTATTCAATCTTCCCCCCTCACCTTCAACCTATAGCCTCTGGTTTTGACTCCCCTACTCTGGGTAAAAGACTGTGCATTTAACCATATATAACCAAATAACAATTACAGCACGGAAACAGGCCATCTCGGCCCTTCTAGTCCGTGCCGGACACTTACTCTCACCTAGTCCCATCTACCTGCACTCAGACCATAACCCTCCATTCCTTTCCCGTCCATATACCTATCCAATTCATTTTTAAATGATAAAATCTAACCTGCATCCACCACTTCCACTGGAAGCTCATTCCACACAGCTACCACTCTCTGAGTAAAGAAGTTCCCCCTCATGTTACCCCTAAACTTTTGTCCCATAATTCTCAAATCATGTCCTCTTGTTTGAATCTTCCCTACTCTCAGTGGAAAAAGCTTATCCATGTCGCATCTCCTCAAAGTTAGCTTTTCTCCAATCAAAAATCTCAACCCTTGGTCCAGTTCTGACCTTCTCCATAATTATATAGAAACTAATGGCATTGTGATCTATGGACCCGAAGTGCCCCCCAACACATACCTCCGTCACCTGACCTGTCTCATTTCCCAACAGGAGGTCCAGCACTGCCCCTTCTCTAGTAGGTACCTCTATGTATTACTGCAAAAAACTATCCTGCACGCATTTTACAAACTCCAAACCATCCAGCCCTTTTACAGAATGTGTTTCCCAGTCTATGTGTGGAAAATTGAAATCTCCCACAATCACTACCTTGTGCTTACTACTAATATCTGCTATCTCCTTACATATTTGCTCTTCCAATTCTCGCTCCCCATTAGGCGGTCTATAATACACTCCTATAAGTGTTGCTACACCTTTCCCATTTTTCAGTTCCATCCAAATAGCCTCCCTAGACGAGCCCTCTAATCTATCCTGCCAAAGCACTGCTGTAATATCTTCCCTGTCAAGCAATGCAACACATCTACCTCTTGCCCCTCCAATTCTATCACACCTGGAGCAACGAAATCCTGGAATATTTAGTTTCAAATCACAGCCATCCTGCAACCATGTTTCACTAATCGCCACAACATCATACTTCCAGGTGTCAATCCAGGCTCTAAGCTCATCCACTTTTCTTACAATGCCCCTAGCATTAAACTATCCACATTTAAGAAACCCACCACCTCTTATTCTCTGTTTATTATCTTTTTCTTCTTTCCCCCCTGCATGTTGGGTCTGAATGCTTCCCTTATCTGCCTCCTGCCTCACACACTGTCTACTAGCTTTCTCTATTTGAGTCCCTCCCGCCAACCGTTCTAGTTTAAAGTCTCCCCAGTAGCCTTTGCCTATCTCCCCGCCAGGATATTGGTTCCCCTCGGGTTCAAGTGCAACCCATCCTTTTTGTACAGGTCACACCTTCCCCAAAAGAGGTCCCAATGAACCAGAAACTTGAATCCCTGCCCACTACACCAGTCCCTCAGCCACCTCCACCTCCACCTCGCTCCATTCCTATTCTCACTGTCGCGTGGCACAGGCAGTAATCCTGAGATTGTTACTTTTACGGTCCTTCTCCTTAACTCTCTTCCTAACTTGAATCCCTGCCCCTTGCCCCTCCAAACCGTGACCCACTTGTCTGCCTCCCGTGGTCTTGGAGTAACCACCTCTCTATAAACTCCTCTCTGTGACCTCCTCACTCTCACTCTTTATACTATTCCTATCATGATATTAAGATCACCCCTCATCTTCCTACACTCCAAGGAATAAAGTCCTGGCCTGCTCAACCAATGAGTGATTTTCCTGTGTCCTTTTCTGCTGTTTCACCCCTGCAATGTTTATCATTGAATTAGAATCTTCCATCAATGATTGTCAAGATCACTCAGTGTCTTCTCACAGGAACACAGCAAAACGGGAACAAAAGTAGATTGCCTGCCCTGTGTCAATGCAATCATATCTGATCTGCCTCAGGCTTCAATTGATAGAGTCTGAGTCAGCACAGATATCGCCCATTCAGTTCACATAGAAACATAGAAACATAGAAAATAGGTGCAGGAGTAGGCCATTCGGCCCTTCGAGCCTGCACCGCCATTCAATATGATCATGGCTGATCATCCAACTCAGTATCCTGTATTTGCCTTCTCTCCATACCCCCTGATACCTTTAGCCACAAGGGCCACATCTAACTCCCTCTTAAATATAGCCAATGAACTGGCCTCAACTACCTTCTGTGGCAGAGAATTCCACAGATTCCCCACTCTCTGTGTGAAAAATGTTTTTCTCATCTCGGTCCTAGAAGACTTCCCCCTTATCCTTAAACTGTGACCCCTTGTTCTGGACTTCCCCAACATCGGGAACAATCTTCCTGCATCTAGCCTGTCCAACCCCTTAAGAATTTTGTAAGTTTCTATAAGATCCCCCCTCAATCTTCTAAATTCTAGCGAGTACAAGTACTTGCCCGCGCTGATCATTAAGAATCCATTGATATCGCTCCCATATATCAACATATGATCTGTCACGTTCTAGGCCTTGGTGATTGAAGTGCTCATCAAGATTCTTCTGAAATGTTGTGATAGCCTCTGCTGTCACCATCCTGTCAGGCATTGCATTCCATATTCTAACCATCCTCTGGGTGATAAACCCTGTTAAAGACCTGCTCCTTAACTTAACCCTGTGCCCTCTGCTTATTATGGTTAGAAACAAGGAACTGCAGATGCTGTTTTACATAATAAAGACAAAATACTGGAGCAACTCAGCGGGTCAGGCAGCATCTGTGGAGTACATGGAGAGGTGACATTTTGTGTTGGGAACCTTCTTCATATTGATTGTGGTGGGGAGAGCAGGGAGTGGAAGAAAGGTGGAAGAGAGAAGGGGCAGGACAAAGCCTGGCAAGTAATAGGTGAATACAGGTGAGGGGGAGGGGGGTTGATAGGCAGATGGTCAGAGGTCAGACAAAGGCCAAAAATGAAAAGATAGAAGATGACAGACAAAAGGGTTAAATAGTTGCAAATTGTGAAGCTAGAAGAAGGAATGTAGGTGGAAGGAGAGGGGGAGGAAACAAATAGGTGCGAGTCCAGGAGGGGCACTTGGGGGTGAGAGGGGCGGTCATCGTTATCTAAAATTAGAATATTCAATGTTCATACCGTTGGGTACCAAAGCTATATGACGTGCTGTTCCTCCAGTTGCATTTGGCCTCACTCTGGCAAGGTGGGGTAGAATGAGAAAGGGTGAAGAAGGGAGAGAAAGACAGACGGACAGAGATCAACTCAGAGAGCTCATACATCACAAGACCATTTAGAATCAAACATCAAGCTCCCTGTTACACACACCCTATACTAACCCATCCTCTACACATTTGCATCAGCAGTTCCTATTCATCTTCATGTGGAGGAAATGTACTGAAGGCAATTAACCCACATGTCTTACAGTCACAATGACTGCCCTGAAACAGGCCCTTTTGCCAGTGCTGACCAAGATGCCAATTTAACCATGTGCTGCTTTATACTTCTGGAACACAGGGATCAATATCCAATGCAGCTACAGGGAAAGAATCATCCAGTAGGGTTTACTTTCTAAACTTGCAAAGGTTGACTGGGAAGCTGTTAGCTGGTAAATGCATGTCTGACGTGAGTGGCTTTGATAAGTGAGATAGAGAGATTTCAGGGCCAACATGTGTATGAAGGAACTGCCGATGCTGGTTTATACTGAAGATAGACACCAAAAGCTGGAGTAACTCAGCGGGACAGGCAGCATCTCTGGAGAGAAGGAATAGGTGACGTTTCGGATCAAGACCCTTCTTCAGACTGGTTAGGGATAAGGCAAACAAGAGATATAGACGGTGATGTGGAGAGACAAAGACCAATGAATGAAAGATATGCAAAAACGTAACAATGATAAAGGAAACAGGTCATTGTTAGCTGTTTGTCGGGTGAAAACAAGAAGCTAGAGCAACTTGGGTGGGGGAGGGATAGAGAGAGAGAGAGAGAGAGAGAGAGAGAGAGAGGGAATGATAGAGAGAGGGAGAGAGAGGCAACCTGATGTGAGATAAATCAATATTCATACCACTACCAATTCCTGCCCAAGCAAAATATGAGATGCTGTTCCTCCAATTTGTGTTTAGCCTCACTCTGACAATGGAGAAGGCCTAGGACAGGAAGGTCTATTTAGGAATGGTAAGGATAATTAAAGTGTCCAGCAACCGGGAGATCAGGTAGGTTCAGGCGGGCTGAGCGAAGGTGTTCCGTGAAACGATCGCCCAATCTGCGTTTGGTCTCGCCGACATATAAGAGACCACATCTTGAGCAACGGATACGGTAGATGAGGTTGGATGAGGTGCAAGTGAACCTCTGTCTAACCTGAAAGGATTGTCGGGGTCCCTAAATAGAGTCGAGGGAGGAGGCATAGGGACAGGTGTTGCGGTTGCAGGGGAAGGTACCTGGGGAGGGGTTGTTTGGGTGAGAAGGGATGAGTTAACCAGGGAGTTGCGTTGGGAACCGTCTCTGCGGAAGACAGAAAGGGGTGGAGTAGGAAAAACGTGGCTAGTGGTGCGATCCCGTTGGAGGTGGTGGAAATGTTGGAGGTTTATGTGTTGTAAGCGATGGCTGATGGGATGGGAGGTAAGGACTAGGGGGACACTGTTGTGAATAGGGGGAGGTGGAGCAAGGGCAGAGCCATGGGCTACTGAGAAGACATGAGTGAGGGCCGCATCTATGATGGGAGAGGGGATCCCCTGTTCCCTAAAGAATGCGGACATCTCGGATGTCCTAGAATGGAATTTCGTTCAAGGTGCACTGTGTCTAAGTGTATATCTGAATGACAATAAAGTTTTCATTCAATGGAACACCTCATCTTGGGCCCAGACGCGGCGTAGATGGAGGAATTGGGAGTAGGGATAGAATGTTTGCAGGCAGCAGGGTGGGAAGAAGTGGAGTCAAGATAGTTGTGTGAGTCGAAGGTACACAAAAAAGCTGGAGAAACTCAGCGGGTGCAGCAGCATCTATGGAGCGAAGGAAATAGGCAACGTTTCGGGCCGAAACCCTTCTTCAGTTGTGTGAGTCAGTGGGTTTGTAATAGACGTCAGTCAATAGTCTATTTCCTGTGATGGAGACTGAGATCAAGAAAGGGGAGGGAGGTGTCCAAGTAAATTTGAGTGCAGGATGAAAATTGGTGGTGAAGTTGATGGTCCATGAGTTCTGCATGGGTCAGGGCCAACATGTTCCTGTGAGAGTAAAGGATAAGGCTGCCAGGGTTAGGAACCCCGACACATGGATATTGAGGCACTGGGAAAGGAAACATTAGACGCATCTGCCACGTATAGACAGCTGGGATCAAACAAATCCCCATGAGGTATACTCAGTCGTTAAGGTAAATGAGAATATTATGTTTCTCTATGTGTTTTAAGAGCAAAAGGTTATCGAGGGATAGTCACTCTACACCTCCATCCCCCACCAGGATGGTCTCAAAGCCCTGCGGTTCTTCCTCGACCGGAGGAGCAACCTATACCCGTCCACTGATACCCTCGCACCCCGTAACACAGCTCTCTCTCCCCATCCCCCCGCTCACAACAAGAGCAGAGTCCCCCTGGTCCCTACCTTTCACCCCACTAGCCGGCACGTACAACAAATAGTCCTCCGTCAGTTTCGCCCCCTCCAATGTGACCCCACCACTCGCCACATCTTCCCACCATCCTCCCTGTCTGCCTTCCGCAAAGACCGCTACCTCCATAACTCCCTTGTCAATTATTCCCTTCCCTCCCGCACCACCCTTCCCCGGGCACTTTCCCTTGCAACTGCAAGAGATGCTGCACTTGTCGCTTTACCTCCCCCCTCGACTCCATTCAAGGACACAAGCAGTCGTTCCAGGTGCGACAGAGGTTCACATGCATCTCCTCCAACCTCATCTATTGCATCCGCTGCTCTAGATGTCAGCTGATCTATATCGGTGAGACCAAACGTAGACTTGGCGATCGTTTCGCCGAACACCTCCGCTCGGTTCGCATTAACCAACCTGACCTCCCGGTGGCTCAGCACTTCAACTCCCCCTCCCATTCCGTATCCGACCTCTCTGTCCTGGGCCTCCTCCACGGCCAGAGTGAGCAACACCGTAAAGTGGAGGAACCTCATATTCCGCTTGGGGAGTCTGCATCCTGGGGGCATGAACATTGAATTCTCACAATTTTGTTAGCCCTTGCTGTCTCCTCCCTTTCCTACCTCTCCCTCAGCCCTCGGACTCCTCCTCCTCCTTTTTTCTTTCTTCTCCCCGCCTCCCCCCACCCCCGATCAGTCTGAAGAAGGGTTTCGGCCCGAAACGTTGCCTATTTCCTCTGCTCCATAGATGCTGCTGCACCCGCTGAGTTTCTCCAGGTTTTTTGTGTGCCTTTGAGGGATAGAATGTCCCCTTTAGGGAACTCTTTGGAAGAGGTGACTGAGAGGACGAGAACAGGGAAGTAAATGTTGTATTCATGGACTTTGCCAAGACTTTTACTCAATAACGTGTGGTAGATCAGTCAGGAAGGTGAGCTGGTCTAGTGGATATGAAAGGGATGTGATCAGATTCACAGGGGTAGTGGAGGGTTATTTTTCAGAGAGGAATCTCGTGAACGATGATGTGCTGCTGGGATGATGCTGGGTTCCCTGCTAATATATTACAAATTTGGGTGAGAACTTAGATGGCAAGAGCTTGTGGAAGTGACTAAAACTGTTGGTGAGGTGAAGAATGAAGACGATTATCGAAGGTTACAACAAGATCTAGATCAATTGTGAAAGTGGGCAAAGGGATGGCAGATGAAATTTAACTCAGACAAGTGGAATGTATTGTCTTATGGGAAGTTAAACTTCCGAAAAGGCAATACTCCTGTGCCCTGTTATTGCTTGTGTTACTTATACTTCTAGGCCCTTTCATTTACAGTGTTTACACTCCAGTAACCTGTCATTTACAGAGTTACTTACACTCCTAGAACCTGTCATTTACATAGTGCTGTAGGTAGAGAGACCTAGAATTACAGAGCATGGAAACAGGCCCTTCAGCCTAACTAAATTGCCCATGCCAATCAAGTTGCCCCATCTACACTAATCCCATCTGCCCATGTTTGGCCCATAGCCCTCTAAATGTTTCCTATCCGTGTAACTGTCCCAAGTGTCTTGTTATTCCCCATCCGGAATGCCTTTGATGAAAATAATCCTTGTTACAACTCATTTAATTCTCAACTTCAATCCCATAACCAAGACAAAAAGCCCATTCTGTAAGTACATTGAATAAAGGTCACACATGAGATCAGCAAAATACGTACATAAATGTTTAAATGTAGTTGAATAACATGATGCAGTTTTATCAAGCGCCTCATAAAATGCTTGAAAGAGCAAAGTTTTTTTTATACAAGATGCACCATTATACTTGACTTCTTTGCTGTTGCCACAGAGGGCAGGCAACTGCCATTGAGAACAATGATTGGCAGATAGAAACATAGAAACATAGAAAATAGGTGCAGGAGGAGGCCATTCGAGCCATCACCGCCATTCATTGTGATCAGGGCTGATCGTCCCCCATCAATAACCTGTGCCTGCCTTCTCCCCATATCTCTTGATTCCTCTAGCCCCTAGAGCTCTATCTAACTCTCTCTTAAATCCATCCAGTGATTTGGCCTCCACTGCCCTCTGTGGCAGGGAATTCCACAAATTCACAACTCCTCCTGGGTGAAAAAGTTTTTCCTCGCCTCAGTCTTAAATGGCCTTCCCTTTATTCAGAGACTGTGGCCCCTGGTTCTGGACTTGCATAACATTGGGTACATTTTTCCTGCTTCTAGCTTGTCCAGTCCTTTAATAATTTTATGTTTCTAAAAGATCTCCACTCATCTTTCCAAACTCCAGTGAATACTAGCCTAGTCTTTTCAATCTTTCCTCATATGACAGTCCCGCCATCCCAGGGATCAATCTCGTGAACCTCGGCTGCACTGCCTCAATCACAAGGATGTCCGTCCTTAAATTAGGAGACCAAAACTGTACACAATACTCCAGATGTGGTCTCACCAGAGTCCTATACAACTGCAGAAGAACCTCTCTACTCCTATACTGAAATCCTCTTGTTATGAAGACCAGCATTCCATTAGGTTTCTTCACTGCCTGCTGTACCTGCACGCCAACTTTCAGTGACCGGTGTACAAGGACACCCAGGTCTCTCTGTACCTCCCTCCCCCTTACCTAACCTAACACCATTGAGATAATAATCTGCCCCCTTGTTTTTGCCACCAAAGTGGATAACCTCACATTTATCTATATTATACTGCATCTACCATGCATCTGCCCACTCACTCAACCTGCCTACTTCACCCTGCAACCTCCTAACATCCTCTTCACAGTTTACTTGCTAGTGTTGCTCCTAATTCCCTCTTCCAAATCATTAATATATATGGTAAACAGTTGCGGCCCCAACACCGAGCCTTGCGGCACTCCGCTTGCCACTGCCTGCCATTCTGAAAAAGACCCGTTCACCCCTACTCATTGCTTCCTGTCTGCCAACCAATTTTCTATCCGTCAACACCCTACCCCCAATACCATGTGCTCTAAGTGGATAACCTCACATTTATCTATATTATACTGCATCTACCATCCATCTGCCCACTCACTCAATCTGCCTACATCACCCTGCAACCTCCTAACATCCTCCTCATCTTCCTAAAATAATGTCCTTTTTATTCTGAGGCTATGACCTCTAGTCCTAGACTCTCCCACTCATGTAAGCCTCCATTCCTCATCCACTCATCCCAAGCCTTTCACTATTCTGTACGTTTCAATGAGGTCCCCTTCATTCTTCTAAACTCCGGTGAATATAGGCCCAGTGCCGGCAAACACATACAGTTTTGGTCATCCAGCAACAGGGAAGATGTTGTTAAGATGGAAAGGGTGCAAAAAATATATACAAAGATGTTGCCAGGCTTGAGGGCCTAAGCAGTAGGGAGAGTTATGTTACATGTGTAGGAAGGAGCTGCAAATGCTGGTTTAACCAAGAGTAGACACAAAAAGCAGGAGTAATGGGCATGTCCCACAGGCCATTTTTTAGGCGACTACAGGTGAGTAGGCTGTCGCCACATGGTCGCCGGGGTGTCGCCTGTATGGTCCCCTCAGTCACCCAAAGAGTCGTACCTTTTTTCTGGTCGCTGCTTGATTTTGAAATGTTCAAAACTTTTCGACGACTGTCGGCACCTGTGGACCTGACGCCAACGATTGTAGCCTGACGTAGGTGCTGTGGCCAGGATGCCGTAAGTTGTTGCACAGTGACGTAGGTTGTCGCCGGTGCTGACTGAGGTGAATTCCATTGGTGACTACCTATGTCAACCTAAGTCAACCGGACAGGTACCGGCGACTGAATTGTCTTAAGTTGTCTTCTGTTGTCGCTGACAGGGTCGTACCTTGTAATAGCTTGTCGTGGGTGGATGTAGGTTGTCGTAGGTGTGGTTGTAGGTGGCAGTCCTAATGGGTCGCCAGTTGTCAGTAGCTTGCCGTAGCTTGACATCGACTAGGTTGTAGTTTGTTGTAGACATTGTCGTGACATTGACATAGTGGGGTCCAGTCACCATTTTTTTGGTGACCTATGACTATGACAGTCGCCGGCAGTCGCCGAAATAACCGCTAAGTGGGACAGACTTGTAACTCAGCGGGACAGGCAACATCTCTGGAGGAATATAATGGGTGACGTTTCAGGCCGAAGCCCTTCTCCAATCTGAAGAAAGGTCTCGACCCAAAGCATCACCCATTCCTTCTCTCCAGAGATGCTGCCAGTCCGGCTGGGTTACTCCAACATTTTGTGTCTGTTATGTTACATTTGTTTGTGAGTACGTCTGTAGTAGGGTTGGTGGGTAAATTTGGTGATGACACTAAAATTGGAGGAGTTACAGACAGTGAAGAAGACTGCAAGAAGATACAGTGGGATATAGAACTGCTACAGGAATGGGCAGAGAAATGGTAGATGGAGTTTAACCCAAGTGTGAGATGTTACACTTTGGGAGGTTGAATGTAAGGGAACACTACACAACTAATGACAAGACCATTAACAGCATTGATGTGCAGAGGGATAATGAAGTCCAAATTCATAGCTCACTGAAGGTGGCAGCACAGGTAGATAGGGTGGTTAAGAAGAAATATGTTATGCCTGTCTTCATTGCTTGGGGTATTCAGTATGTCACATGCATCGGAAGCGCCGCTGCCGCGAGAGTCTCTGTGCCGAAGGGACAGACTCTCAAAGGGAGGTGGAGAGAGAGAGAGAGAGGAAGGAGACAGGGAGACAGGGGGGAGAGAGGGGAGAGACGGGGAGTGAATGGAGAGAGAGAAGAGGGAGGGAAAAAGAGGTAGGGGAGAGAGGGGGAGAGTGAGGTGGGAGAGGCGTGAGAGTGAAGAAAGAGGGAAGAGAGAGAGGGAGGGGAGGTTCGGAGAGAATGGGAGAGAGGGGGAAGAGAGAGGGGTGGTAAAAGAGAGAGGGGGAAAGAGAAACGGGGAAAGAGAGAGATGGGGGGCAAAGAGAAAGAGTTCAAGTGAGTTTATTGTCATGTGTCCCTGTATAGGACAATTAAATTCTTGCTTTGCTTAAGCACACAGAAAATAGTAGGCATTTACTACAAAACAGATAAATGTGTCCATATACCATGATATAAATATATACACACATGAATAAATAAACTGGTAGTGCAAATAACAGAAAGTGGTTGCTAATAATCAGAGTTTTGTCCGAGCCAGGTTTAATAGCCTGATGGCTGAGGGGAAGTAGCTATTCCTGAACCTGGTTGTTGCAGTCTTCAGGCTCCTGTACCTTCTACCTGAAGGTAGCAGGGCGATGAGTGTGTGGCCAGGATGGTGTGGGTCTTTGATGATACTGCCAGCCTTTTTGAGGCAGCGACTGCGATAAATCCCCTCGATGGAAGGAAGGTCAGAGCCGATGATAGACAGAGGAGAAAGAGAGAGGGGAGAGGGAGATATGGGGAGAGAGGGAGAGAGAGTGGTGAGAGGAGAGATAGAGAGAGGAGAGAGAGAGAGGGGAGAGGGAGATATGGGGAGAGAGGGAGAGAGAGTGGTGAGAGGAGAGATAGAGAGAGGGGGGAGAGAGAGGGGAGAGTGTGTGGAGAGGGAGAGGGGGAGGGGGAGATAGAGAGGGAGGGAGAAAGAGAGGGAGAGAGGGGGAGGTAGAAAGGGAGGGAGAGAGAGAGAGAGAGGGGGAGAGATAGGGGGAAGCGACGGGGGGAGAGAGAGAGAGGGGGAGGGAGAGAAGAGGGGGAGAGAGAAAAGAAAGAGGGGGAAAGAGAGGGGGGAGAGAGTTAGGGGAAAGAGGAGAGAGAGTTAGGGGAAAGAGAGGGGGAGAGGGGACGAGAGAGCGGGGGAGAGTGAGGTGGGACGGAGAGAGGGGGAAGAGAGGAGAGAGAGGGGGGAGAGAGAAGAGAGAGGGAAGGGGAGAGAGTGAGAGGGAGACAGGGGAGAGAGAGAGAGGTGCGAGGAGAGGGAGAGAGGAGAGAGAGTGCATCCTGGAGGACAACCAGTGGCTGCTGGAAGTAAGTACCAAGCACTGGGTAGAAACGGTGGAAGATAGTGGACTTCAAATGGGGGTGGTTGGTGAAAGCATCCTGCTTGCCTGCTAGATTTTCACTTACTGTAACTGCAGGAAAAATGTTCCCGATGTTGGGGGCGTTCAGAACCATGGGTCACAGTTTAAGAATAAAGGGGGGGGCAGTTAGGACTGAGATGAAGACAAACTTTCTTCACACAGAGAGTTGTGAATCTGTGGAATTCTCTGCCACAGAAGGCAGTGCAGGCCAATTCACTGGATGTTTTCAAGAGAGAGTTACGTTTAGTTCTTGGGGCTAACGACATCAAGGGATATGGGGAAAAAAACAGGAAAGAGGTACTGATTTTAGATGAATAGCCATGATCATATTGAATGGCAGTGCTGGCTCGAAGGGCCGATGGCCTATTCCTGCACCTATTTTCCATGTTTCTATGCTTGAGTATATGGCAATAAAACTCGATCACTTGATTTTGAAGCATTCATGCATGGTGGAGGTATAATATAGTCATAGAGTGATACAGTGTGAAAACAGGCCCTTCGGCGCAACTTGCCCACAACCACCAACATGTCCCAGCTATGCTACCTGCTTTTGGTCCATATCCCTCCAAGCCTGTCCTAACCATGTATCAGTCTAACTTTTTCTTAAATGTTGGGATGGTCCCTGCCTCAACTACCTCCTCTGGCAACTTGTTCCATACACCCATCACCCTTTGTGTGGATAAAGATACCCCTTAAAAAGTTACCTCTTAAAAATACTTCATACAAAAAACATTGAAATCATACTTCTACAGTGCACTAAAACATGATTTTAATACATCAAATTTCAAAAAGTTCCTACCCTTGGAGGGGGGACCCCCTTCTTCCACACCCTCTCCCCACTTGGTTGCTCCACTCCCTCACCGGGTTCCCCCAAGGCCAGTGATCAGTGATCGCACAGCCTCCCCCCTTTCAAAAACGCTCCAATACAATTTAAAGCATATATATTGTATTCAAGTGTAAGTTAAAAGACTCGCTGCAGTATGCACCGTATTACACAATTCCAATGGGAGGGGGACACCCTCCTCCCACTCCCCCCCCCCCGGTCGTTATTCGCTAAGCTCCCTCGGGCATGGTCTCTCGCAATTTCTCACTCCCAACTCTCACCCAATGTTAGCAGCCCTGTATTGAGTCGTGTAGACTAAAGTACGAATTCGGAGCAGGACTAGATTACTTAGCTCTTTGAACTGTTCTACTATTTAATAACACCATGGCTGATCTGATGCTAGTTTAGTTTAGTTTAGTTCAGTTTAGTTTAGAGATACAGCACGGAAACAGGCCCTTCGGCCCACGGAGTTCAGGCTGACTAACGATTCCCAGATACTAACACAATCCTACACACACTAGGGACAATTTACAATTTTGCCGAAACCAATTTGCCTACAAACCTGTACGACTTTGGAGTGTGAGAGGAAACAGGAGCTTCTGGAGAAAACCCTCGTAGGTCACAGGGAGAAGGTACAAACACCGTACATACAGCAGTCGTAGTCAGGATTGAACCCTGGTCTCTGGCTCTGTAAGGTAGTAACTCTACCCCTGCGCCACTGTGCCGCCTGATTCTAACTATACCTCTGTATTCCAGGCTTCTCATGACAACCTTTCAGCACCTTGCTAATCAGAATCTATCCACAATAAAAAATATTCAAAACCTATGTTTCCACCATCTTTTGAGGAAGAGAATTTCAAAGATTCATGACCATTGAACAAAGAAAAAGTAGACCACTGGTTCCAGATTCTCCCACAAGGGAATATGGCCCTTCATATCCAACGGTAGCAGTGATCAAACTGATAGTGCTGCTGCCTTACAGCACCAGAGACCCGGGTTTGATCCTGACCTCGGGTGCCTTTGTGGAGTTTGCTCGTTCTCACTGTGACCGCATGGGTTTCCTGAGGGTCTTGGTTTCCTTTCACATCCCAAGGATGAGCAGGTTTGTAGGTAAATTGGCTGTTGTAAATTGTCCCTGGTATGTAGGACATGGATGAGAAAGTAGTATAACAGAATCAAGGGATATGGGGAGAAAGGAGGAACGGGGTTCTGATTTTGGATGATCAGACATGATCATATTGAATGGCGGTGCTGGCTCAAAGGGCCCAATGGCCTACTCCTGCACATATTTTCTTTGTTTCTAACATAGAACTAGTTTTAATGGGTGATCGTTGGACTGGATGGACCAAAGGGCTAGTTTCCATGCTGTATCTCTGAACAAAACACAGTTTAATCGAGTCTCATCTTCTAAACTTCAGCAAATACAACCTTGCTTGTTCAACCTTTATCAAAAGACAACTTGTCTGTTCCCGGTGTTAGTTGAGTAATCTGCAGAAATGACTTCAATACATAGAGCAGTACAGCAAAAGAACAGGCCATTTGGCCCACAATGTCTATGCTGCACATAATGCCAAGACCATCACTTATCTACCTGCACATATCCTTCGCTGCATATCTAATATGCCTTTCTACTATTTCTCATCATTTCCAGAAGACAATTCCTTTTATATTCTTCCTGCCCCAAATGGGCAGGTTTATATATCTTCCATTTGTCAGGTCTTTGCCCACTCACAACCTGCAGACTCATAGTATTAGTCCTAGAGCACGAAAACAGCCCTTTGGTCCAACTAGTCCATGCTCACCAAGTTTCTCCTACCAACCCAGTTCCACTTGCCCATACCTGGTCCATATCCCTGTAATCTTTTCCTATCCTCCCTGTACAGTACCTATCAACATGTCTTTAAATGTTATAGTTTCTACCTTAACAATTTCCCCAGGCAGCTCATTCCATATGCCCACTACTTTTGTGTGAAATATTTGCCAATCAGATTCCTATTAAATCAGTCCCCTTACACCTTAATGTTGATTCCCCTGTCGTGGGAAATAAATCTGTACATTCATCCTTTCTATTCCCCTCATGGTGTTATACATCTCTATAAGATCGCCCCTCAGTTTCCTACACTCTGAAGAATAAAACTTCCTAGCCCACCAAACCCTCTCTAGAGCTCAGGCCCTCAAGTCCTGGCAATATCATCACAAATCTTCACTGTAATCTTTCCAGCTTAATGGTGTCCTTCCTATAGTAGGATGAGAAAAATGTGAAGACATAACTACATGTGTAGACTACTATCATCTTGTACAACTATATCATAATGTCCCAACATTTACACTCAATTCCCTGAATGATAAAGGCTAGATTGACAAAAGCCTTTTTCACTAGAGGACAGAGGGGTAATTGCTTTATTCCTTACACTTGCCTTAAAGGGCCGGTCCCACCAGCATGCGACTGCATGCGGCGAGCACGACCTAACGTGGTCGCTTGAACCGTACGACCACTTCGATCGCCGGAGCCGTATGGAGTTGTGCGGGGTTCTGAAAAACTGACACAGTCCAAACATTCGGCACGGCAACGGCCTGTCGGCCCGCAGCCACATTGAGACCGGGCGTACACAGCGTCTCAACGCCGTACGCAGCATCTTGACGGCGTATGCCTAGCGCGTGGTGTTGCGCGATAACTTCACCGCCCGGCGTGCCGTTGTGTGATCAGTCGGCCCGCCTCCTGCCCAGCTGATTGGTGACTATGATGTCAGGACCAGCCCCACACAACTCCAGATGGCTCCGCGGTTGGAAGTGGGACCGGCCCCGCGAGGCCGTACGCCTGAAGCCACCACGTTTGGTCGCGCTAGACGCATGCAATCGCATGCTGGTGGGACAGGATCTTTACACTACAGGAGGATTTCACGGCAGTAGTCCACAATGACATCACTGATGGTTCATCTAGTTAGGCAATGTGGGTGGAACTGAGAAATATAAAAGGATGATCACCTTGTTGGGCATATGCTACAGACCCCCAAACAGTGAACTGGAATTAGAACAGCAAATATGCCATGCGATTGCAGGCAGCTGCAGGATTAACAAGGTTGTCGTAGTAGGGCATTTAAACTTTCCCAATATTGACTGGGCAAAACAGCGCAAAACGTTTAGACGGGGTGGAATTTGTCAAATGTGTTCGGGAAAGTTACCTCAGGCAATATGTAGAGGGCCCCACACGGGAGTGGGCAATGCTTGATCTAGTCATTGGAAAATGGAAGGGGCAAGAGGATGAAGTGTTTGTGAATGAGTCTTCAGCCAACCACTGTTGTATTGGGTTTAAGAGAGTAATGGATAAAGACAGGGCAAGCTCGCGAGTTAAAATTCTAAATTGTAGCGTGGCATGGTATGAGACAGGAACTCACTCGGTTTATTGGAATATAGTTGTCTGGAGGAAAAGCGTAGGGTGCTTTTAAACGTGTGCTGACAAGAGTCCAGAATCTGCATGTTCCTGTTGGATAGAAGGGCAAGGCAAGTGGGTGCAAGGAAACTTTGGACAACGAGAGAAATTGAGGCTCAGGTCAAGAATAAGAAGGACGCATGGGACAGGTATAGGCAGCTGGGATCAAGTGCATCCATGGAGGAGATTTGGGAACTGAGGAGCACGCTAAAGAGGGAAATCATGAGGACAAAGGGACAAAACAGGAGCAGGAGATAGACCTGGCAGATACTATTAATGATAATTCAAAGATATTTGGTACATTAAAGGAACAAGGGTAACCAGAGACAGAAAAGTAGACAAATCTCCTGGTTGTGACCAGATATATCCAAGGACACTGTGGGAAGCCAGGGAAGAAATTCCAGGTGACCTGGCTGAGATTTATGAGTCAGCGTTACCTGTGACATGCGGTGAGGTCAGTGGCTGGGGAGGCACTGGCTTCTTCCTCATCTTAACTTAGTTGTGTGTGTGTGTTAGTTGTCTGTGCGTGATGTGTCTGGGAGGAAAGGAGAGAAGGGAGGCAGGAGAGAAGGGAGGGAGGGAAGTAGAGAAAGAAGGGAGGGGGGGAAGGAGAGAAAGAAGGGAGAGAAGGAGAGAAGGGAAAAGAGAGAGGAAGGAGGGAGGGAAGGAGAGGAGGGAGGGAGGGAAGAAGGGGAGGGAGGGAAGGGAAGAAGAGAACGGAGGGAGAGAAGGGAGGGAGAGGGCCGGCGACGGGAGTGGATGCCGGGGTCCCGAGCCGAGAGTAGATTACTCCAGCGTGGGGCCCAATTGGGAGCTCTCAGCGGCCCAGAGCCTCCGAATTGGCCGCTACAAATCAACGAATCAACCTACCAGTCAGCGTCACCCGCGGTGGAACCCAGTGCTGCGCCGCAGCTGCTGAAGCTAGCTAACGTGGAGGGAGAGCGAGGCAGCATCAATTACATGAGCCTACGTAATTGACACTCGCTCTCCCTCCACTGGGCTCAAGACATGCCCCCTCAGTGAGGCAGACGTGATAGCTGCCTCCCCTGGTGCTTTTTCATTGCAGTTTTATGAAGAGACCAGCAAGCCTAAATTTAATATATTTATATGTGAAATAATTTACCTGGACTATGGAAGGTGAGGACATGTAATGAAGGGGTTTACACACATTACATTGGTGACATACAGAGAGATAGTAACAGGCACACACTTATTGCCCGTGCTCCATACAGTTTCTGAGGGGTTGCGCAATCAGAGGGGAGGCTCAGCTCGTTGCTGCCTCACCTCTCATCTCTCCCTGTATTTGCAGCGGAGCTACGCACATTTGGAGATTTTGACTATAAAAAATGATTAGATTCATATCGAAATGACATTTATAACAGATCAGTGGAAAAATCTGTTTTATTATTATTTTTCTTTACTTTTCTTAACAGCTATTTTCATTGGGAGTATGACAGGTGAGGCTCTGCCTCCCCTGACCGCACGTCCCTGAGCGTTACATTCAGGTGAGGTGCCGGAAGACTGGATCATAGCAAATGTTATGCATCAATTTTGAGGGCTGCAAGTAAAATTCTGGGAACTACAGGCCATTGAGTCTATCACCTGTTGTCAGAAAGCTACTGGAGAGTATTCTGAGGCATAAGATATACATGTAGTTAGATGGACAAGGGGTGGTTAAGGATGGTCAGCATGGTTTTGTAGGTGGGTGATTGTATCTCATAATTCTGCTTGACATTTTGACAATATTACCGAAAAGGTTGATGAGGGCAGAGCTGGAGACATTGGCTGTATGGATTTCATCAAGGTATATGATAAGGTTCCTCAGGGTAGGCTGCTCTGGCGGATTAGATGGGTGGCGACATACGATGGAAGCCTCGCCAACAATCTGTCTCGTCCTTTTGCTTCTTTTGTTGTTTTTAGTCTGTTAAATGTATGTTTTAGTGTATCTTTAGTTTTGTATTATGTGGGAGAGAGGGAGGGGGCGGGGCAACTTGTTTTTAATCTCATTCCTCGATGGAGATGCAACTTTTTCTGTATCGTATCTCTGTCTGCGAGGTACCATAACATCGCGGGGTTGGCGGCCTCTTCCTGGGTGTAGATTGACTTTGGAAGCTCCAACCGCAGGAACCTGCTGAATTAACATCGTGGAGCTCGCGGTCCCTTTGTCAGGGACCGACTTCGGGAGCTCCAACCGCAGGAGATTCAACTGCCCCGATCACGAGAGCTCCGATCGCCCCTACGCGGGAGCTTCGATCGCTGGCTGCAGATGGTTCGACTGCACCGTCTGCAGGAGAAAAGGTAGAAAGAAGATAATACATTGTTGCCTTCCATCACAGTTCACTGTGGTGGATGTTTATGTTAATTTTTATGTAGTTGTGTGTCTTACTGTTTTTTTGGTATGACTGTAGCAAATCAAATTCCTTGTATGTTTTTACATACTTGGCTATTAAATTAATTACAATAACAATTACAATTACAATTAGATCGTATGGGATGCAAGTTGAGATAGCCACTTAGTGCTAGAGTAACTCAGCGGGTCAGCAGCATTCCTGGATAACATGGATAGATGATGTTTCATGTCGAGACCTTTCTTCAGACTGATTGGGGTTGTGGAGAAGAGAGGGGGGAAGGGTGAGAGGTAGGACAAGAGAGTGCAGGTAATAGATTGACACAGCAGTTGGGTGGAACAAAGGCCAGAGATATGAAGGGAAGGTGTGAGACAAGTTTGAAGAATTGTGGTAATATAAAAGAACTGCAGATGCTGGTTTATACCCAAGATAGACACAAGATGCTGGAGTAACTCTGTGGGTCAGGCATCTCTGGGCTGGGACCTGAAGCTTAACGTCACCAATACTTTTTGGGGTGGTAGGCCATGTGAGAGATTAGCTAAAATTGGAGACTTCAGACTTCATATTGTTGGATTGTAAGCTACCCAAGCAGAATATGAGATGCTGTTCCTCCAGTTTGCATGTGGCCAAATTGAATTCTCCAATTTTAGGTAAACTCTGGGTGTCAGATAGGAAAGAAGAGGAATGAAATGTAAAGCCAAATGGAGGGATATGGATGGGAATAGGGGAACGAGGGAATAAAAGGAAATATGGAACAGGATGGAAGAGGACGTAGTTGGAGGGTGTGGAAGGAACAGTAACTGGGGTTGTGGGAGATGGTGGGAAAGATGGGTGCAGGTGAGGGGCATGGGAAACTGCAGGGGGTTGGGGTAGAATATTGAATGTTCATACCATTGGGTTGTAAGCTATTCAATCAGAATTAGAGGTGGCCGTTCTTTCAGTTTTCATGTGACCTCAGTCTGACAATGGAGGAGGCCAAGGACAGAAAGGTCAGTGTGGGAATGGGAAGGGAAGTTCAAATGGTTGGTAACTGGGAGATCCAACAGGCCTTGGCAGACAGGGTGCAAGTGGTTGACAAAACGGACACCTAGTCTACGCTTGATCTCGTTGATGTAAAGGAGGCCAAATTAGGAGCACCAATGGACAAGATAGCAGGAGGTGTGTGTGAAGCTTTGTCTAAGCTGGAAGGGCTGATGGGTACCATGGATTCCAAGCCTAGGTTGCTAATCCATGATTCCTCAACCTTCTCCTTAACAGTTATGATGCATTGGAATGACTTGCTCAATCATTTCAGAGACTTGAAGAGTCAATCACATTGGTGGGTCTGCAACCACGTAGAGGCTAGATCTAGTAAGCATGAATGGTTTCCTCCCTTTCTTTCAAGTTCAGGCAGTTGATTAATTGATCCCAACTACGGGTACTGTTCTTTACGGAGTTTGTACGTTCTCCCCGCGACGGCGTGGATTTTCTCCGAGACCTTTGATTTCCTCCCACACACCAAAGACATACAGGTTTCTAGTTTAATTGGCTGGGTATCAATGTAAAAATTGTCCCTAGTGTGTGTAGGATAGTGTTAATGTGCGGGGATCGCTGGTGGGTGCGGGCTCGGTGGGCCAAAGGGCTTGTTTCCGTACTGTGTCTCCAAACTAAACTAACCTAAATCTGGAAAAAACCTATGTGGTCACAGGGAGAACGTGCAAACTCTGCACAGACAGCACCCGGACCCAGGTTTCTGGCGCTGTGAGGCAGCAGCTCTATTGCTGTGCCACCGTGTCACCCTAAAAATGTTGTACCATTATTTAAGAAGAGCAGCAAGGCAGGACAGGTACCTACAGGCTGGCAAGTCTGGCATCAGTGGTGGATAGATGGTTGGAAGGGATTCTTATGGACAAGTATTGGGATAGATACAGACTGATTAGAGATAGTCAGCATGGCTGGGCCATTTTACTTTGGAGCACAAGTGGCTGAGTGGTGACAATATTGAAAGCAACAAGATCATGAAGGGCACAGATAAAGTCAATGCTCATTGCAGGGCTCGAAATTAGCGGTTGCCCGGGTGCCAATGACCACCCAAAGTGCCGCTGGACAACCTAAAAACCGATTCATTTTGGCACTGCAGATACTGGTTTATACCGAAGATAGACACAAAAAATTGGAGTAACTCATGGGGTCAGGCAGCATCTGGAGAAAAGGAACGTGAAGTTTCGTGTCGGCGGCGGCTGTGCGGAGCAAAGATACTAGGTGCGGGGTGACGAAGGGTCAGAGCGAATGACGGGCACCGCACAGCAGCGGCCGCGAGAGTGGCGCCACCTCCTCCTCCTCCCGCACCCCGCCCGCCATGATAGCGGCCTCTGCTAGCAAATACGCTAAAGGCGATAACCGCTTTCCAAACAAACCCTCTTGCACGCCAAGGCCGGGAGGGAGGGAGAGGGATGCCTCCTTCCGCCATCTGAAGCAGCTGCACCGCTCAGCCCCGCATCAAGGATGACAGATGGCACAATGGGCTAAGTGTTCGGCTGGCAACCGGAAGGTAGCCGGTTCGAATCCCGCTTGGAGTGCATACTGTCGTTGTGTCCTTGGGCAAGACACTTCACCCACCTTTGCCTGTGTGTGAATGTGTGTGAGTGATTGGTGGTGGTCGGAGGGGCCGTAGGCGCAGAATGGCAGCCACGCTTCCGTCAGTCTGCCCCAGGGCAGCTGTGGCTACAGAAGTAGCTTACCACCACCGAGTGTGACTGAGGAGTGAATGAATAATGCGATGTAAAGCGCCTTGAGTATTAGAAAGGCGCTATATAAATCCCATCCATCATTATTATCTTGCCGTTGGCTGGCGGAGGTGGTGGCAAGGCGATTCCTTTGACGGCGGCACTTGGCGGTGGACAGGGACGACCAAGGCAGCGGGCCGATGTTGTCCGAGGAGTGCTGAACTTCCTTCCTCCCCACTTCGCCCCTCCCCTCTCGCTCTCTCTCTCTTTCTCTTGTACGTCCCCCTTATCCTGAGATCCCTCCTCTCCATCCCGCACTGATCCCCATTCCCGCCTCTATTCAGTCCTCACTGACATACCCTGTGCTCTCCTCCCCATCAATCCCCCCCTCCCCCCCCAATCAATTCATCCTGCGCTGATCACCCTATCCACCTCGCATTGATTCTCCTCCCACTCCCCATCCATCCTACACTGGTCCCCCAATACATCCATTGCTCACCCCCTTCCCATTCATCCTGCAATTCTCCTCCATTCATGTTGTACTGATCCCCTCATTCATTCTGTACTGATCCCCTCATTCATCCTATACTGATCCCCTCATTCATCCTGTACTGATGCACCCATTCATCCTGTACTGATGCCCCCATTCATCCTATACTGATCCCCTCATTCATCCTGTACTGATGCCCCCATTCATCCTATACTGATCCCCTCATTCATCCTGTACTGATGCACCCATTCATCCTGTACTGATGCCCCCATTCATCCTATACTGATCCCCCCATTCATCCTGTACTGATGCCCCCATTCATCCTGTACTGATGCCCCCATTCATCCTGTACTGATCCCCTCATTCATCCTGTACTGATGCCCCCATTCATCCTGTACTGATCCCCTCATTCATCCTATACTGAACCCCTCATTCATCCTGTACTGAACCCCTCATTCATCCTGTACTGATGCTCCCATTCATCCTGTACTGATGGCTCCATTCATCCTGTACTGAACCCCTCATTCATCCTGTACTGATGCCCCCATTCATCCTATACTGATCCCCTCATTCATCCTGTACTGATGCCCCCATTCATCCTGTACTAAACCCCTCGTTCATCCTATACTGATCCCCTCATTCATCCTGTACTGATCCCCATTCATCTTTTACTGATCTCCCATTCATCTTTTACTGATCCCCTCATTCATCCTGTAGTGATCTCCCATTCATCCTGCACAGACCCTCCGATCTACACTGTACTGACCCCCCCCCCCCCCCATCCATCCTGTACTGATCTCCCCCATTCATCCTGCTCTGATCCCACCCCCCCATCCATCCTGTACTGATCCCCACATTCAAGAAGAATAGGGGGAACAGTCTGAAGAAGGGTCTCGACCTGAAACGTTGCCTATTTCCTTCGCTCCATAGATGCTGCCTCACCCGCTGAGTTTCTCCAGCACTTTTGTCTACCCCCATTCATCCTGTACTGACCCACCCATTCTGTACTGAACCCCCATTCATCGTGTACTGATCCCCCCCATTCAACACCACTGACATCCCCCATGCTACCCCCTCACAATT
The DNA here is from genome assembly GCF_010909765.2 of Amblyraja radiata. Taxonomy (NCBI): domain Eukaryota; kingdom Metazoa; phylum Chordata; class Chondrichthyes; order Rajiformes; family Rajidae; genus Amblyraja; species Amblyraja radiata. The sequence continues at coordinate 935,642 of NW_022630164.1, forward strand.
TTACATACTACTCCAACCAACATGTACTAATTCACCTGCCTCAATCCATCCATTCCGCACCGATTTCATTATCAACCCCCTCCCCACCCCAGGCCATCTATCCACCCCGCACTGATTCACACACACCCCCCCCCCCTCTCTGATCCTATTGTGCTGGAAATGTCTTCAGAGCGAACATTGACTATGTTTGATAACGGAATGCAATCAAATGTGTTTTAATTCCCAATGTTATTATTTGTTTTAGTCCATAAAGATGGATTAATTAAATTGTGAACACGTGAAACATTAAAACCACAGTTGGTCAGGAGATATTTCAGTTGAAATTTTAATGTTAATTCTGAAGTGGGAATGATGGAAACAGCATTTATCAATATTTTTTTTAAAATCTGATGTGTCTAAACTGGGTTTCTTCAATGCTGTTCACAACACGTACATCTAATCTGAATGTCCGGTAAGGTGACGTTTTGACACCTTTAAACATATTACCAAAAGAACATTTGCTGCAGTTATGTCCTTTGGCCATCTCTTGTCAGTTCGTGTAATGTTTAACCTGTCAGATGGGTATAGTCGGTTTTAACAGCAATTATCATTGCCTTTAGAAATTTCCTTGCAACCTGTATATTTTATTATGGATAAATTATGTGGGAAGCGAGAGTGTTTCTGTACCAATAGCAATAACGATCCATGCTATGGCCATGTTATGGTAATTTTCTGTCCTTCACAGAGAACATGCTTGCATCAATCTGTAGTGTGCATGGTAAAGCATATATGTTACCATGGTCCAGGATTTATTGACACAGGTTGATCATACGCTGAATAATCCAACCACATTTTGTTTAGAAGTGGAAAGAAATAATAAAAATTGCATTAATTGCAATATGTAAAAAGAGTTGAGATACTGTATTATAATTTTGCTGCATGTCTTTGTGGTATATATCATGTCTTGATTGGTGAATATGTTTAGTTTGTGACTTTATTTGAATCAGAAATAAAATGTGGCTGCTTCATTGAGCATAATTCCGACTGGTAACTACGCACTTCGTCCGAGCACATTATCGCATGCGTCATGCAAACCGTCTTAAATAACCACCTAAACTGTCATTTGGCAACTTAAAAAGCTACCTAGGTTGCCCGGTTGGTAACAGGGAAAAAAAGTAAAGTGAGAGCCCTGTCATTGTCTTTATCACCTTGGTGGAGGATTCTCAAACAAGAGGGCACAGGCTGAATGCGAGAGGGGAGAGATTTAAGAGGGCCCTCAGGAGCAAAATGTCCAGTCAGGTGGTGGTTGTATCTGGAGTCAGCTGCCAAAGGAAGTTAGAGAAGTGGGTGCAGTTATGACTTTGAAAAGACATTTGGACAGATATATGGTTTGGAAGGGTTTAGAGGGCTATCGGTCAAATGCAGGCTAATGGGACGAGGCTAGTTTGTCCATCCCAAATTGGTCAGGATGAACAAGGAGAGCCAAAGGGCCCATGCTGTAAAGCTTTGTGTTTCTATGACTGTGCAAAGTATATACGATTCGCTGAAAGTAAGCTGAACTCACTTTTGTTCTTCTGAGGGTGATGGAAGTTTGCCCAGAATTGGATTGAAGACATGATTTAGTGCTTGTCTGAAAATAGTGTGGACTGGACAATGGTGTCATCTATCCCTCATTATCAGAATGGAGTGCTTTCTTAAGGTCTCAGATCTTGTGACAGAAGCTGGTGAAGAGGGCGAAGCATGTGGTAATCATTCTTGTGATCAATTTAGCTAGAGGGAGAGGGCCACTGACATAACCTGCTCACTCCAAATATCTCATTTCATGCGCAGGCTTCAGTCCAGCTTGAAGAGAGAAGAGGCTTCACCATCAGGAGCAACGGAAGGCTTGCTGTATTAGTCCGTGTAATGTAGACAAAGAACCAGAGAAAGAAAAACATTTGGCTAAAGTTTGAAAGTGCAGACACTGAGGAAGTTCAGTTGGAAATGATCAGAATGCTATCAAGCTGCTTGTCAGTCGTGAGCTGTGTGTGTACATTCCTGGCTGTGTCAGTGTACAGCTCCAACCATAATGGGACAGACAGCTCAGTCAAACGGCAGCATCGGATTCAGCATGGACCCTGCAGCTACATGTTTCTCCTTCCCGAGGTCGAGAACTGCCAACCATCCCCTGACCACCACATCTCCAATTCACCGTAACGGGATTCACCCGTTAAATCCAACTGCTCCTCAAAATGGCTGCAGCAGCTGGAAGGCATCCTGGACAACAATAAACAGTGGCTGCAGAAGGTAGGAATCTCCAGTAGTATTGTGACCCTTGTGTCCCTTGTTAATCAGGCTTGTCCTGTCACCAGGCTCATTCACAGAAACTGTGACAATGTAAATATTTTATACTCTGATGTTGAGTCATTTTCAAGATATTGTGTGTCTATGTCGGCAGATACATTTTATGTAGATGGAACAGAGCCACAAATGAATGCAATGAAACACTGCTGCAGGGATTGAACAAATCTTGTGACACAAACATAAAACAAAATCCATTCACTTAACAAAGTTGCAGTGCACAGATTTGGTGCAAAATATCGTCAAAGTTGCTGCTTGCCCCGTTACAAAAATGCTCAAGAAAATGTGTGTATAAGAGGGCAAAAATAATCTTGATGTTGCATAGAATAAAGCTTGACTGTTCAAAGCCTGCCCTCCGGTTTGCCAAACTCTGCTGGTTCTGAAGTCGATTCAGTGTAAGAACTTTCCTAATTAATTATTCTGTTTCAAAAAGAATTTTCAATAAGAAAATAAATGATGACTGGGGTAGTATGTCAAAAGTTATGTAAATGATGCTGGAGAAATGTCTATGAACCTAGGATATATAAATGCCTAACTAAATTGTATCTGTGTTTCCCTTCAGTAATACAATCCTATTGTTCATGTTATGCATATTTTTAATTCCGTTTGGACAAGCTGCATGTGTGTGGCTGTGATCATTAATGCACCTGTGATTCTTGACGTGGGATATTGTTTAAACAAGGGGATTCACAATTACAACCTTAGAATCACACAGCTTTCACGACATAATTATCAAAGGAAATGGGGCTGGTTGTGTAAAATCAGCTCATTGTTCAGTTGGAATAAAATTATATTCTCAAGTTCGAGTAAAATATGATGCCAGTTGCAGGATAGAAGTGCATCCCAAACATCCACAATGACATTTTACACTTGCTTTTCACTGATCAGCTTTGAGGGACTGGAAGCAAGTTAATTTTCACTCAAATGAATGACTGGTTTCTTGACACTAGTCAATTAGTACAACAGGGCTATTCCTTCTGGAAACTTAACACCTACAGGTCTTCATACAATAGTTTATATCTAATAGCTAGTAAATGAATGATGTTGGTTGTGCTTCGTTTCATCATAGTTGTGAGAGATACAATAAAAATCCCTTCAGATCAAAGTGTCCCCATATTATTAATTCATTTGAAGATGCTGTAGGTCACCTTGAAAGTAGCTTTTGTTAGCTTACCAACTAACTTCTGTTCGCTCAAAGATATTATTGTCCTTGTGATTCATATAAGAATAAAAAAGTCCAGAATGATTTGTTTCACTGAAAAAAATCAAATCCTATTAAATGTCTTTTCTTTGTTCATCATCTAACTGCATCTATAAAAAGTGAGAAAAACAAGTGGCATCAATAGGTACTAAAGTGGCTTTTTAACGGGGCGACTTGACGCAAGAGTGAACCAGAGTTTAACATCGTGGGAACCTCGTGCGATATCAGTACGGCATTCGTGGACCACCGTGGACCACCGTGGCGCTAACGGCAGGTAACCGTGTATCTTGGTCACTCGGGAGAAAATTCAAGAAAGTTTGAATTTCTCCAAGAGTGACTTGTACACTTGTGGTTGAGCATTGCAACATTGTATGAACAAGTGGCCAGTGCGATATCCGTGCGATATCCGTAATAACTCTTGCGGGTACCGTGGGAACTCCTGCGAACGGTGAGTAACTGAGCAGTTTGATTGTCAGTGCTTGTTTTACCTCATTGTTAAATAAATATATTTTTTACTATCAGATTGATGTCTGCAATTCTTCATTAACACATCACTACAAGATGAATGTTTCTAATGTTATAATCCCTCTCATGCTGAAACACAAAATAGTTGAAGGGAGGTGAAATAATCACATTTTCATTCTTTTTCATTTTTGAGTGTTCAGGTACCTCACTTGCTGAGCTATTTTACTCCAGCAGTTTGTGTCTCTTTTTGTCTAAAGCAGTTTCTAAGACTAGGAACTCCGCGGGCCAGGCAGCATCTACGGAGGGAAATGGACAGGCTGCCTTATCTCTCTCCCCCCCCACCCCCTCCCCCCTACTCCCACCCACACACACAAATGCTGGAGAAACTCAGCGGGTGCAGCAGTATCTATGGAACGAAGGAAATAGGCAACGTTGCCTACTTCCTTCGCTCCATAGTTGCTGCTGCACCCGCTGAGTTTCTCCAGCATTATTGTGTACCTTCGATTTTCCAGCATCTGCAGTTCCTTCTTAAACACAAATGCACCGAGTTCCTCCAGCATTTCGTGTTTTGTTCAGTATTCCAGCATCCTCTGTCTCCCGCGTCTCCAATAAAACAAAACTACTGTCAAAAGGGTGAAGAATAGGGGCAGAGATAGATACATTCCTGATTAGTGCGGCTGTCAGGAGGTTATGGGGAGAAGGCAAGAGAATGTGGTTGAGAGGGAGAGATAGATCAGCCGCGATTGAATGGCGGAGTGGACTTAATGGACCGAATGGCCTAATTTTGCTCCTATAACTAACAAAGATAGTAATTGTTTGGGAAATGTAGTTATTAAAGACGAGGGGGAGCAGAAATGGGCAGTCTGGGATGGCTCGCGAGATACTTGCATAGAGGCACAAAAGTTAAAGAAAGGGCAGATAAACAGAGAGGGGGGGGGGACTTCCCTCAGTGCCCATCTGTTACCATTAATTGGACAGTTCGGTCTGTGAAACGCAACACGCCAACCCCGACATCCAGCCCGGTGGTCAGTCCTTTGAAGATAGACACCAGTTGCTTGGAGCAACTCAGCTGGACAGGCAGCAACTCTGGAGAGAAGGAACTGGTGGCGTTTCGGGTCGAGAGCCTTCTTCAGACTGAGGTCAATCCCCTGCATGGATAACAGGAGTCCCAGCCAAAACGACGATCGCCCGCTGCAGTCTCGGAGCTTCCACTGCGAAAACGGTGCCTACATTTGAGCACTTATGTAACTGAACCATCCTAACACCAACCACAGACCATTCCTGAACTACTACCTACCTCATTCGAGACCCTCGGACTATCTTAGATCGTATACTCACTGGCGTTATCGAGTTACAGTGTGGAAACCGGCCCTTCGGCTCAACTTGCACATACCGGCCAAAATGTCCCATCGAAACTAGTCCCATCTGCCTGCGTCTGGTCCATATTCCTCCCAACCTGTCTTATCCATGTACCTGTCTAAATGTTTCTTAAATGTATGGATAGACCCAGCCTCAACTACCTCCTCTGGCAGCTTGTTCCATACACCCACCACCCATTGTGCGAAAATGTTACCCCTCACTCAGGTTCCTATTAGATCTTCCCCCCTCACCTTGAACCTATGCCCTCTGGTCCTCGAATCCCCTCTGTGGGCAAAGGACATATATTACCCTGGACTCTGTCTATTTCCCTGCCTGTTCGTCTCATGGTTTTGTACACCTCTCAGCCTCTGTCCCCAGTGTGGAGTTAAGGGCTTGTTTATGGGCGCCCTGGGCTGAGAACTCTGGAGGATGGGTTTTAGACTTTATCGGGAATCGAGATAGACCCCGTAATGCAGGAGCAAAGAATCGCAGACGCTAATCTGCATTGGAAAGACACAATATGCGGGAGTAACTCAGCGCTGAAGAAGAGTCCCGACCCGAAACATCATCTATCCATGTTGTCTAGCGATGCTGCCTGACCCGCTGAGTTGCTCCAGCGCTTTGTGTCTTTCCACTAGACCTGTAATAAGTCTCGGCTGGGTGTTTACTGGGATCTCTGGTGTTTAATAGACGTCCTGATGTTGTTTTTGATCGGGTTTACTACTGACAGTATTTAATCAGATCCATATTAAATCATTTCCCCTTCACCTTAAACCTATGTAATCTGGTCCTCGATTCGCCTACTCTGGGCAAGAGACTGTGCATCTACCCGATCGATTCCTCGCATGATTTTAAACATTATCTTGCACACAGCGTTGTTCCCTTCACCATGTATACACCATTTATGGCTCGATTGTTACTATTTATTGTCTGTCTACTGACTGGTTAAACGTTTGAAAGTTTCACCTCTCAGTAGATAATAAAATAAGACAACCATCACGGTCAATGTGAGACAAAGTCTTTATTCCTATTTGACAAAATAAAAAGACGACTTCTTGCACATATTGAGAGAAGGTGCATCACACCAAACAACATTTGTCTAAAAAAAAACCAGATTATTCTTCAGCTCATTAAAGAGCTCGGGTGAAATTCTGACAAAGTTTGTGAATGCACTTTTATCCTCTTCGCACAGCACATTAAGCAGCTGATCATATTGTCCAAATTGAGGTCTCCGTTGAAAGATGGGCTTCACCCAGTGAGACTTCCTCTTAATTCTCTTTTTAATTAATCTCACCCTTCTGCCTTCACGCAAGCGTTCTCGATGCTCATAGTTAGTATAGGCATGTCTCCAAATGAGCCAATTCAACCAAGGGAGGAATATAGTGTGTGAAAAAACCCAATATAGTGTGTGAAAACAAAGTAACATCATTTGTGCCACGTGATTAACAACACTACAGTTCACGATGTTCATTCAAGATTAACGGGAAAGCTCGGGAGACGGACAAGTCACTCGCACAAATAACAGAAATGCCGAGTACCGTGGGAACTCTTTATCTACCCCCCGTTATATCGTGCGAAACTCGTGCTGGACCACGACCACTTCACTCTGGTGACATCTTGCGTCAACTCGCCCCGTGAAAAAGCCCCTTAACTCTATTTGGGGAAATGCACATGAATGTGAGGCATGAGTTCTAACAAAATACTTTTTTGGTGGCACGGTGGTGCAGCGGTAGAGTTGTTGCCTTCCAGCGCCAGGGTTCGATCCTGACTACGGGTGCTTGTCTGTATAGAGTTTGTATATTCTCCCCATAACCTGCGTGGGTTTTCTCCGTTTGCTCTGGTTTCCTCCACACTTGAAGATGTACAGATGTACAGGATTATAGGTTAATTGGCTTCAGTAAAATTGTAAATAGTCGCTATTGTGTGTAAGATAGTGCTGGTGGGCAGTGATAGCTGGTCAGCATGGACTCATAGAGCCTGTTAACACGCTGAATCTCTGAACTGAACTGATCAAGTTTTCCAACAATCAGTAATTCACTATTACTGCCCTGCAATCCAGGGTAAACCTATGGAATATTAACAGTTATGATGTTGAACAGTTATGAATTTACAGTGAGAGTGTGGGGCAATTCTAGTGAAACAATGTGAGAGTTTGATCAATAACTTAAAAAAACCTTCCACATATGAAAAATAAAACCAAATGAAACAACATTTTATTGCAACAAGTTCACAGCAGAACTGCCACTGATTGTAAAGGAAAATACAAGTTAATGTTCTGAGCGGTAATCTTCATCTAAACTCTGATAAAATCTGATGGGAAATCTAGCTTTAAATATTAACAAGCCTTTTCTCATCATACATCCCCTGCTCAGCAATGTTCCTCTGCTTTTCCTGTTTTTATTCTGAATGAAAGCCAAATAGCAGCCTTGCAGAAAGTTGAGACTTTGAAGCCTGAACATTAAATATCAGGTGATTTATAAGTTGGAATATGATCAACGGAGTGCCAAATGATTGACATGTTAATATGCTATCATGATAATAGTTGTCACTAGTTGTCACATTGGATCCCAGTCACACGGGTGGCGTTGTCCCCCAACGCAACCAATTCCCCAATGCAATATTCCACCACTCACCCGTTCCACCAACGCGAACCGCTCCATCAACGCAATATTCCACCACTCGCCCATAGCCCGTAACTGCGCAGGTGCGGCTCATATCCTCTCATCCCTGAGCACTCCCTTCCCCTCCACTTCATGTGTGGGAGGGGAGGGAAGGGGGGTTTGTGGCAGGGGGAG